>NC_044910.1:30812878-30996712 GCF_001633185.2 Quercus lobata | reverse complement strand
TTTTTAATTTTTTATTTTGCCTCCAACACTATTGTAATTGGTTGTCTATTTAATGGCATGTTCTGTCTCCATCACTATATATATATATATATATATATATATATATATATATATATATATTGTTTTGTAGGATCCAAGCAAGAAAGAGTTTAAGATGTTTGCTGTGTTATTCTCTCAAATTTTTTAAAGCATGAACAACTTGCGATATTGAAGTAATTATTGATTTTTTTTTTTGAATCTAATTACTGAATATTTTATATCAATAGTTATTTGTTAATAGGTATTTGACAACTTTAGAATATGAAAAGTTTCATGTTAAATGGGTAACAACTATAATTTTGTTAATTTTTGCTTTCTAAATTACTAGTAGTGATTTATCATGTTAAATTGGTAGTTTATTTGTATAATAATCAGCTACAATGTTGTAATGTTTTTTTTTTTTTTTTTTTTTTTTTTTTTTTTTTTTTCTAATTTGTGAGGTTTAATTCAAATAATTTTGAATAAGTCCTCTGAAATCAAATTCAATACCAAAAAAGAAAAAAAAAAATTTGTTAGGGACTCTGTAAAACTAAGGAGAGCTTAAAGATAATATAAGTTTTGGCCTCATATAATATACATATATTGTGAGCTTCAGTTGCTACAAGTAGTATTGTAGTAACTTAGTTTTATAATGACATTCACTAATATTTGTCTTTTAACTTATATGATATTTTGTATAATTGCTTTGCATTCATTAATAAAACTTGGATTAACTAATATGCTCAACCTAGCACACACACCACATAACACACTTGATCAATATCAAATCAACTTGGGGATCAGAATTTATCAATTTGTAATTTTTTATGTTTATATATGTGTGTTGGGTTGCCAAAAAAATACTAAATGAAAAGAAAAGAAATTGGAATAGATTTCTTTTCAAAATTTATTTTATTCTTTCACTTTTTTACGTAGAATTTTTATGAAGACGCTCATGAGATATGGCTTTTTTAAGTATCGAATATCAAGTTACCAACTAAATGTTTTTATTATTATTTTGTTAACTCTTAGCTACCTTATTTTTAAGGGTGAGCATTCTATTAATCACATTAATATTTATGGTCACTGAGATAAGGAAAAAAAATCAAAATGAAACATTGTTTTTTTTTTGGAGAATTGAAACATTGTTTAAAACACAAAAACCATAACAAAACCTTTAAGAATACAAGAACTAAAATAAAAATACCCCAAAATATTGGGAAAAAAATTCTCATTACATCAATTTTTTCTTTCTGAAAATTTTTATGTGGACCAGTAATGAATAATCCAAGGAGCTGAATGAGTGTAGGGCAACATGCACTCAAATTAGTACCTTCTACCGACTACCCCACGCACCAAGAATATGACAATTGACTGAAAAAGACAGTGGCAACTGACCATTATAGCAGAAAAATGGACTTATTTTAATTTCTCTCGTTTTTCTATAATGGCGGCCATGACTATGTGGCTGCTACTCAAGGAATGGCGTCTACACCACAACCATTCACTACTGTTAGTATCGTTTTGTCCTAAAGTATAAGTGCCTGTTTGGTTTGTAATTTATCATCATTCAATTTTCATCACTCATGACTTATCACTCTTCACTTAAAATACCTCAATTTCGTAGACCCCTATTTGGCACCTTAAGTCAGACTTAGTTTTCAACTTCAAAAGTTGCAGCTGGGTTTCACACACACACACACAAAAAAAAAAATTTCAGAGAATTTGTCAAATATTGCGGCTGGGTTTCACCAAAAAAAAAAAAAAAAAATCCAGTTGGGTATGTGATTTAATTACAAAAATGCTATTGGAAACTGAAAACACCTAAAATGTTTTTTCAGTTTCCATAACTCGTCACTCAAAAATCAGAGAATTGAGTGATGGAAATAATGATCCAAAACTCATCCAAACAAATGCTTATCCGTGGGACCCACACGATTTGAATGATGGAAACAGAAAATTGAGTGATATCACTCAAAACTCATCCCATCCAATTGCATGATAAATTATAAAACACCTCCTTTAAAGGTGACTTAGTAGTAGAGAGTCTTTATGATCCATTATATTTCTAAGTTCTGAAGTTGTGTGTTCGGATAATACCAAACCTTTTACAAATTAGTTATTAGTGCTCGAGTGACATGTAATACAATGACTTCAGTAACAGGGGGGCAATGATCACATTTGTGACTGCAAGCCCCTTGTTTTTCTTTTAATAAAAAAATGAAAAAATAGTTAAATTTAATTACAACCATAAATGCAATTCATTAAAATTTTCAATTAAATTCATATACATAATTGTTGTTAATTGAATCTAATTATCCTCGTTAAAGATGATATTGTTTTTGTACAATTGGTTAAATTCACTGTGTATTTTATTAATTTATGAGAAAATCTACTATGTGTTTGAATTTAATTGTGTGGCAAATTGTACTACAATTAAAAGAAGAGTAATACTATAATCACAAACTATTTTATAAAAATTTTACAAAATATTGATGTGGCAAACTTCTTATTAGTTTTTATCTAGACACATAGTTAATATCACTTTTTTCATTTACCAATAATCATTCACCACATTAGCAGTTTGTAACATTTTTTGTAAAATAGTTTGTATCTCCAGCATTATTCTTTAAAAAATCTAAGTTTTGCCAATTATAAAAATTTTATTGTTAATGAGTATTTTAATTTAAAATTAATTTATAATGTTTACATTTTCGTCCAAACTAATTCTCTAATCAAAGGGCACAAGAGTCTTGAATTAGAATATATAAAATTAGTGTAGACAACTAAATTTAACCCTACCATAGTACAATTTCATTATTTAAAATTGGGAAATGTTAATGAATATCCTAAGGGAATTTTTCATGAAATTGGTTTAAAAACTTTTTAAAAATAGTTTATTAACAATTGCCCTAAGGTTACTCGTTGACATGATCCTTTGAAATATTAAAAATAAAAATCAAATACATCCCACATGAAATTTGCTCAAATATGGGTAATCTTAGATGACAATTGACAAGATTTATCCCAGATTGCCTAAGAAAATTTGTGGTTAAAATTTATTATTATTATTATTATAAATTTTTACTGTAAGGACTGAAATTGGATTGGACCCAAAATAGGATTGGATTCTAGCCCAAGCGGTCCAAACAATAAATTTGCAGAGCATGGATGAAAGAACTAGATCTATTCCAGAAGAAAAACGATTAAATTTGGTAATTTAAGACTGTTAGACACAAGTAGGATGAGAAAATCTGTCCTCGGAGTAACTCGAGGAGTTTATATTATATTGTCTTCTTGAACCATAAAATTACACAAGAGTTCGCAGTCTTGTCCTCCAATTCCTTGATTTTTACCCGGTCCCCCATTTTAGTACATCTTCCCATGTTATATACTACGATTTTGGTATCATCCCTACCACACACGTGTAGGTTAGATTCGGGGAACCCCTTCCTGTCCCATCCAGTAACTCCCAGACCCCACAACCGTAGCTGTAAGGCTGCTTGATCACTGTTCAGGCATCACTTTCACATTAATGCGGCCAGAAAGTTGGTTGAGAGGCATTTAATGCAGAGGTAGTAGCTTTTGAAGATATTTGTTTGCCCTTTTCTTTTCTAACCCCTTGTCCAATGTCCAACCCTTAGTTATGATGTAACTTTAAAGAAGGTCCATGATGATATGACACTCTTACTGACCTCGGATACTTGTTACTGAGATGGATTTTCTCCTCGGACATTCGTTGGACTTATCTCTTATTATCTCTACTCTTCTCTTTATTTTGTTCCCCTTGTAATTTCATCTGAACATTCTCGGATGGTCTAATGTCCTCGGATTGGGCCATAACCCAATTAGCACAACCTTAACAGTACCTCCTAATTAAATGACCCCACAGTTACAAATTTAAACTTTTGTTAGCCTTAAAAAGGAACTAGTTGTTGGGTTATAAATTAACCCCGGTTAATTAATTCAATTACCCAAGTTGCTTAATTATGTTAAATTAAATGCAAATCGTGGAGGCATAAACAAATCACCAAACAAACTAAGTGCAGCGGAAATTAAATTAACACGGTGATTTGTAAACGAATGAGGAAAACCTCTCACAAGGCAAAAACCCCCCACTAGGTGATTTTAAATCACCACTCCCAAGAATCCACTAATCAAGAATCAAGAAGTTACAAGTATAAGGAATCTTACCACTACACTGGACTTTCCCAAAATACCAACCTATAATTGAACCTTTACTCCAATCCCTAATTGAACTTGATCTTGTAGAGACTTCTTCCTGTACGTACGGATCCCAGTACGTGTCTGATTTCCTAGCAACTGATTGATTGTTGTTGGATGTAAAGTTTTTCACTTCAAAACACGTTGAAGATCTGAAAGCACTTGGTTATAAATCCCTAAGGCGCACATATAGAGTGAATGAGTTCTCTAGATTGAGTTTCTGTGTCTTTGATGACTTCAAAACAAAGTTTTTATATGCTTTAGAGGTTTAGTGAATGAAACCCTAGAAATCCATGTCATCATGGGCCGAAATTCTAATTTGAGGATTCTAGATCTACATAGCTTGATAGATTAAGAGCTGCCGAGCTTAGTGTCTAGAATTACTCATTTAGTCTCAATAGATGCTAGTGTTGAGCTTGTGTCAAGACTAGTGTCGAGACTCACTAAATCAACTTTTCTTCACTCGTTTCTTGATTCAGTTTTCATGTCTTTAAAGATACCATTTGTTTTGTCTTATCAACACACTTCTTGATATCCTAAACAAATCTTAGATCTACCAAATTAAAAGTAAAATGTATTTGGTCAAAAGATATGCCAATACATAGACAATATGACCCTAACACTAATCAATGTATAAAGTTGAATGCCATTATTTGGTTATCTCGTTGTTGTTTTTTTTTTTTTTAAAGCTTACTTTAGATTCTTCTCTCCAATGGATATTTTATGAAATGAAGACCTCCTTCTACAAAGGTGTGGGCTGTTGGGGTCTCAAATTATAGTTGTAAAAGCTAATTAGGTTTCTTAGTTAATGAAGAAAAAATTAATTTGGTTATTTTTTGGGTTTTTGGCTATTTCTTAGAGTGGAAGGAAAGTCATTGTGAAAGAAATATTGTCTACAAAGGAAAAGGAGTTGAGTCATTATAAATAGATGGTACTACAAATAATTTTATGGTTTTGATCCAAGGGTCATCCCCTAAATAACTCTCCTACTTGTTAAATAAGAAAGATGTATCCCCATCCAACCAATTTTAAAATCCTTGATTTTGGATAAACTTCTACTCTCCCATTACACCCATTTTGAAACTTCTCATCTATTTAATGGAAACTCCCCGGCTAGTTAAAAAGAAAATAAAAAAGTGTATCTCATCCATATAAGATAAGATAGAACAATTTGCGTGGTTTATTTATAAATAATGATTAATAAGCTGAAGCCTGACTTTCATGGAAAATGTGATTCCTTAAAAGTCAAATTCGTTTACTTGGAAACTTGGGTGATGGGTGCGGGCCCTGCCGGGTGACCCATGAATTGTGGGTGCTTGACTTTAGGTATGAATACATATTACATTTACATATGATGTTCTCCTCAACATGATGTATGTAAACCAACCCTGCATTTCTTAGAATGAAAAGAAGAAATTGTATGCAAATATAGCCATGTTTTCCAAGCTTGTAATACTGCTGCCTCTCCTAATAAGCGTTGTAGGCTCCCAAGATACCAACTTCATTTACAATGGTTTTAGATCAGTCAATCTTAGCCTAGACGGCATAGCCACTATCACTTCTAATGGTCTTTTGGAGCTCACCAATGACACCAAACAGCAAAAGGGTCTTGCTTTCTACTCTACTCCAATAAGCTTCAAGAACTCATTGAATGACAGTGCTTTCTCTTTCTCTACGACTTTCGTCTTTGCCATTGTTTCCGCATATCCAACTCTAAGAGGAAATGGGATAGCTTTCGTGATTTCTCCAACTAGAGAGCGGCCAGGAGCTCTTCCAAACCAATACCTTGGCCTTTTCAATGAGACCAACAATGGTAATGCTACCAATCATCTCGTTGCTGTAGAGCTCGATACAGTCCTGAACCAAGAATTTAAAGATATCAATGGTAACCATGTTGGGGTGGACATAAATGGAATGGTGTCGGAGAATTCTTCTCTAGCAGGTTATTATGCTGACAGTGGTGCCTTTATGAACTTGACCCTTTTCAGTGGAAGCCCAATGCAAGTTTGGGTGGAATATGATGGTGTCAAGAAGCAACTCAATGTAACTTTAGCTCCAATTGATGTTGGTAAACCCAAAATTCCACTATTGTCTTTGTCCCGTGATCTTTCATCTATCATTAACAAAACCATGTATGTTGGGTTCTCTTCCGCAACTGGCACTTTCCTAACTTCCCATTATATTTTGGGTTGGAGCTTTAAATTGAATGGTAAGGCTCAAGAACTTGCCCTTTCTCAACTTCCCAAGCTGCCTCGAGGTAAAGAGAGATCTAAACTTTTGACAATTGGATTGCCTGTGATTCTTGTTAGTTTAGTCTTGGTAGCAATTTCAGGTGCAACGTATGTCATAAAAAGGAAAAGGAAGTTTGCAGAATTGGTAGAAGACTGGGAGGTTGACTATGGGCCTCACAGATTCAAATACAAAGATCTTTATATTGCTACAAAAGGATTTAGGGACAAAGAACTATTGGGTAGTGGTGGATTTGGTAAAGTTTATAAAGGTGTACTAACTACCTCTAAAATTGAGATTGCTGTGAAGAAGGTCTCTCATGAATCAAGACAGGGAATGAGAGAATTTGTGGCTGAAATTGTGAGTATAGGTCGGCTTCGCCACAGAAATTTAGTACCACTCTTGGGCTATTGCCGAAGAAAAGGAGAATTGCTTTTGGTGTATGACTACATGTCCAATGGAAGCCTAGACAAGTACCTCTTTGATCAACCTCAGGTCACCCTCAGTTGGAGCCAGAGATTTAAAGTCATAAAAGATGTGGCATCGGGGCTGTTTTATCTACACGAAGGATGGGATCAGGTTGTCATTCACAGAGACGTGAAGGCTAGTAATGTCTTGCTAGATGGTGAACTGAATGGTAAATTAGGTGACTTTGGTCTTGCAAGATTATATGACCATGGAACTGATCCTCAAACTACCCATGTGGTTGGAACTCTTGGGTATCTTGCGCCAGAGCATACGCAAAGTGGCAAGGCCACAACAAGCACCGATGTGTTCGCTTTTGGGGCCTTTATGCTCGAGGTTGCTTGTGGAAGAAGACCAATACAGGCAAATGGGCCACCAGAGGATTCGATTTTGGTTGATTGGGTGTTTTCTCATTTTAGCCGAGGCGAAATTATGGAGGCAAGGGATCCAAATTATGGTACAAGTTATGTAGCAGAAGAACTAGAGTTGGTATTGAAACTGGGATTGATGTGCTCTCATTCAGAGGCTGCTGCAAGGCCTAGCATGCGCCAAGTTGTGCAGTACATAGAAGGTGATGTTCCTTTTCCAGACTTCTCATCGCTTGGTCTTTGTTCCACCGGCTTAACATTTGCACATGGGGATGGTTTCGATGATTTTTTCATGTCCTATCCGTCTTCTACGAACCAGGCTTTTTCTTATACGTCTTCCATTGCAGAGTCACTTCTCTCAGGGGGCCGTTAATACTAAAAGCTTATATTTGTGCTTGTGATTTGTGACTTCCTACTTATCCAAAAAGACAGAAGGGGGAGAAATTTTTTGAATGTGATCTTTTTAATGATTGAACTGTACTACAATATAGTTTCTTCTCCAATGTGCGCAGTGTATATATATACCAATTTGATTGTGAAAAGTGTAAACATGAAAATTGCGATCTCTCTAGCTCTTTGGGATTTTCTCTAGTCATGTTTGCTTAGCACATTTCCAGATTTCCTTCCTCTAATTGTACAACAATTTGCATTGAATTCGACCCGTCCATTTTTTGTTTTTTCTTTAAATAGACAGTGAAATAACATCAGCTCATATATCCTAATAACGTTTATTTCATTTTTTTGTGTTCTACTCCATACGCTACCAATTATAATAACTTACTATTTATTTATTTAATTTTCTTAACAAATGTTTTAAGAGTATTCGTTTATAAAATACTTTTAAAAATTTATTATACAAAATGAGAAAAACAATTGATTTTTGTGACAGTTTTATATATTTCCTATAAGAATGGTAGCTAAACTTTCTTTAAAATTGTTCGTTAACAAATGCCTTAAGAGCACCCATCAACTGAATCCAAATATTAAAAAAAAAAAAATATATATATATATATATATATTTATATATATATATCAACCACAGCATATTATGATTAGTGAAATATAAAGTGGAACATAAAAAGTGAAAAAAAAACTATTTGTATTCGAATCTAACTATTAATTGAAGGGAACGTACTAAATTCAAAGACAAATCGTCAAGGACAAATTCAATTTCCATTGTTAGAAATTCAATTTTTTCACTCATGATATGTCAAAAGATTAAGTATGTGTTTGGATAGAGGCTGAGTTTTCTTTTTTCTTTTTCTTTTTTTTTTTACATTGAGAACAGTGTTTTCAAGTGGGGTGTTGTCTGTCAGTGGGTCTCGTGCACTGTGCATGGGACCCACTACCTCTTTGCTCATCCAAATTTTTCACTAGAATATAACTGTTCAGTGGGTCTCGTGCACTGTTCACGGGATCCACACACCTCTTTTTCACCAAAACTTTTATTAAAAATGGGTCCTACAGTACTATTCACACATTTAAAAACTATTTTGCTACAGTGTTTTCAGTTTTCAGCAAAATAAACGGTATTCAAACACACCTTAAGTTTATGTCCAATCAAACTTTTCCATTGTTAGAAATTCAATTTTTTCACTCACGATATGTCGAAGGATTAAGTTTATGTTCATTGCATTGATGCATTATATAAAAATTGTTTCCAATGTCTTTAACACATGGTCAAGGATTTTTTTTTTTTTTTTTTTTTTTTTTTGAAATTGTCTCGTTCAATCAAATGGACTTGAGCCAAGGCAGGATAATGCAGAAGTAATTAACCAACAACTTTTTGTCCTTGTCTTATAAAGAAACACACACAAAAGAGAGTAAAAAAGATTCTAGCAAAAAGTAAAATGTTGAATTAAAATTGCTTGCATTTACATTACAAACCTACTATGATTGAGGTTAAATCTATTTCAAAGAGAGATAACAAAATGATATATATTAAGTTGTAATTTCTCAGGTTCTTGGTGGACTTTATTTTGTGCCAATTTCATTATAATTTCATACATTTTCTATGTGTTATGTGGGTTTTATTCTTAGAAATCACATAAAAAGTAACTAGATCTACCATCTCATGAGATAACTCGCCAAACAAAGCAAAATAGTGATTGTTTTTTTTTAAGCCAGAGAAAAGGAAAAACTACCAAAGAAAGCAATTACAAAAGATCAACCCCAAAAAGTAGAATCGGTAAGTAAAGATCGATTCTTAAGTAGCCTTTGTTTTTACATGATTAGCAAATATTATCAGTTAATAAATTAAAGTAAGGATAAAGTTTAACTACAAAAATGGTTATAGTCTAAAGTTACAACTTTCTACAAAAAAATTAACATTACTACTGTGGGGGGTAAAAGGCTAATAGGCCCATATCGTTGTCTACATTGGGCCAGGGGCCTAGTCCAAGAAAAATACCTCCTCGGCGATGGAGAATCCTCCTCGGATGGATATAGCCGAGGGTAAAAGAGGCAATATGTGACCAGTGGTGACACTCCATATCATTCCACAGGACAGGAAAAGCACTAAAGCAGGAAAAGACAACAGAGAGAATAAAAACATCTAAGGGAGAGGCTGCCACGAGAGCATTCAATGCCTGGTGCCTGACAGAGCCATACCTCTCTGCACTTACAACCACTCCCAACAACTGAAGGGAAAGGCTGATGGGACAAATACGCACCCTAGGGACCCTATTCAAGAAACATAAAATGACTATAAAAGGGGAAAAAGAGAAACAAAAGGGGGGCTTTTTCCCCTTAATAGGCGAGGGAGGTCAGGAAAGGCTCCTCGAATCGTATTGAGGACTAATTTCCTTCGGTAAACTTTGCCCATGAGAAACACTGTGATGGTCATTTTTCATACATTCAAACCCAGCTCTTTGGCCCACTCTCTACAAATTCATTGTACCGGGCTCCCTGGACTAAGGCTCCGTGCATCTTGGGCTTGGCTTGGAAAACGTGTCCCTACAACTACATATTTTAAAAATCTAACTATACGGCACTCAGACCCCAGGCCCATTTGGGCCTTGGGCTTCGACCCAACAATATGGCCTATAACGCCAACCTCTTTTTGCCTGAGGCCTGAGCCCTAGGCCCAGGTCTCATGCCGCCTTAAACCCCATTAAGCGAATGGTCTTAATTAGTACGCACCATGCTTCATCACTCAGACCATGCCCGGTGAACCACTTACAGAACATTAAGACAACTGCTCGGGTTTACCGCTTCTCGGCTGCCCGGCAGTGCCTTGGGGGATTTCGCTACCAAGCAGCTCTACTTAGATGGGAACCAGTTCTAATGCCACTCTTACCACGCCCTACTCCCAACTAAACACCCACTTAAGGTTAACAACATTGGACCCCCTTTCCCACTAACCATGGAAGTAATCATAACTCCCCACTAATTTTTGGCCATAAATATGAGAAGCAAAAGGAAGAAAGGGGGTGGTGGGAAAAGTTCTAAAAGAGACTAAGAGTGGAAGAATTGAGAATTAAGCTTGTGCAGTAATAGTAGGGAGAGGCAGCTCTGTTAGGTCTCTATATAAGGAACTACCCAAGGTAGGAAATCCGAAGCCCACATTACAAATAGATTGTGAGCCCAATTGAGGGTTGGCCCATTAACCTCACTTTTGGTGCGCACACTAACTATTGAATTGTATATTCTTTACACTATTAATATATATGTCAAATTTTGTGTCAATTGGGTATTATTTAATATATGATCTATAATCTTATATTTTATGCATAATTTTAAACAACAAAAACTTGCAATTTAAGCAATTTATCGATGACATAGCTATTGATGTTTAATTTTCTAGAAATTTTGCAAGCATAGAGGATATAAAAAGAAAATGTAATTCAATAGTGAATCTGTCAAAATTCACCTCTAACAAAAAGATATTGAGTAGGGTTGTAGTTTTAACTAAACTTTGTCCATAAAGTAATTCCTGATGTTTATACTTCTAATCTTTGTTACTAGAGGTAGTTTATTGTTTTATTTGGCTCACGGTGGCTCTAGCATCTTTTCCTAATTTTAGCATTGATTTTAATGGTATTAGATGTGGAGGTTCAGTGCTAAGAGCATTCACATTTAGAGTGCTAGAAAATTTAACAGCACTTCAAAAAGCTAATATATCTATTTTAACATCTCACTTAACAATGCATGATAATCTCATCTCCTATTTTAACATACAACCAATCACCATGGCGCAACCAATAAGACAACAACCATGGCACCCAACCACAACAACCCATGGCACAACCCATAGCAACCAACCACTCAACCACCACCATAATCCAACAACCCAACACACAATCCAAGCAGAAAAAACTTAGCAACCATCACCTAAAACCTAGCAAAGCCCATCCACAACCCACCACAATCGAGCAACACCTTTCTTGGCAGCCCAATCCAAAATCAACCCAACCACAAACTTGTATCCACTGTGACTTGTGTACATCATCGGCTGTTGGAAGCCTAGGCCATCACAATCATTGTCCACCCTAGGCCTAAGAGAGAGAGTTTTGAGAGTGTGAAAATAGAAGAGAGTGCAAGAGACAAGGAGAGTGTGAGAGAAATTATTTAAAAAATGAATAGCAACTTGTTAGTAGCAATTACTATAACAAGTTGCTAAAATTCGTTTAACTTAGGCAATTTGGATGAAAAATGTTTTTTTTTTTTTTGGTGATATTGGGGGTGCTAAAAAGCATTTTGGCTATTTTAATCAAAGACTATGAGATGTTATTTTATGTGACCATTGTGTAACTAATTATATTTAAATTTTTCCATAAAAAAATTGTATTTAAATTTTGGTAAAATACTTGTAACTGTTAAAAATATAGTGCAAAAGATTTATATTTCTTTTCGGAAAGGGTAAACTTTTTCATTTGTTCGAGTACATGTTTGAATTTAAAATCGTAGGTGTGATGAAAAAAACATTTAGGGGGTGTTTGGTAATGTTGTTCTAGTAACGTTGTTTGTATTTTTTAGAAATATGTGTGGGTGAAAAAATGTGTAAAAATACGTATAATGTTGTTTAAAAACTGAAAATTATTGTTCAAAATCACATACGAAGCATCTATTTGGATACCGCTTATTTTGCCGAAACTGAAAACATATTGCTGAAAGTACTGTATATAAAGATAAAAGTTATTTGAAATAGTACAGTAGAACTCATAAATAATACTAAAAAATGTAATAAAGCTTATAAATAATAACAAAAATAAACTGAATAGTAAAATATTTTTCATTTTTCATTTTTCATTTCATTTCAAGCAGAGGTCAAACGCCCCTAAAATGCAATGATAACCAAATAAAAGTGGTGAAACTCGAGGACGCGTCGCATAAAAGAAAAAACAATAATTTAAAACGGGCAACAAGTGACGAGTCGGATCCACTCTGACTAGACCGCCCCGGATAGTGGGTAAATCCTTGGAGTTGGACCTTTTGTCACTTTCGGAGTTTTTAGACAAAATCAAATACCCGAACAAGGAAGGGAACTGTGATTGGAATTGGATCATATCAATCAACAAATCAAATGCCAGTGAGAGTGGTGGAAAGCTCCGCACCTTCTCAAGTTTCAAGTTTTTATTTTTTCTTTGCTTTACTTTCCTTACAATATTTTTCTTACGTTAGGGCTTTCCTTACGTTCTTTCTTTTTCACTCCTACGTTAATTTTAAAATTTCAAAATCTCTCTCCGATAACAGAAATTTAGGTTCACAGCCAACCTATTGACAATAATTTATACACAAGTTTAGATTTCTTTATTTTCACATGTTGTCCTTTTATTACATGTTTTTATAGGTTCCTGCTATGCTTAATTTTAGAATTCATAGTGAATTTTTCATGATCCTAATTAAAACTTAGTTACAGTAACTTATGTGTTGTATTACGTTAAGTTTCAGAATTAAGTTCAAACTCATGATTACATTGTCCAATAAAACACAAACAATGTTATCTTTTTTGTGAATAATTAAACTTTAATGCAACCAGGTGTTTGAATTCTTAATCTACTATGTTTTACCCGCGTTTAAATTTTGTTTTAATCTATGTATGTTTAATTGTGAAGGTGCAAATTCTGGAAAGACTTTGCCCCCGACATGCACACTTTTGAGTGTTGGACAAGTTATTCTTTGGCCCCCCCCCCCTTTTTTTTCCCTTATGTAAAGTTTACTTCTCAGTAAGATTTTGGTACTCGGTTTAGTGGCGACTCTATACATTCTTTCTAGGGTAGCCATAATAAAATTTAAACTATACAAACTCTACTCCCACCAAGACTGAGTCCTCTTAAAATTAAGGAAAAATTTTCTATTTTAATTCCTATATTTTGGAGGCATTTTCATCTCAGCCCTTCTATTTTTATAAGTTTTAATTTTAATTTTAATTTTATAGAAATATAAGCTTCATTTTGATCATTGTATGTTTAATAATGTTTCGTTTTGGCCATTACTATTGTGGGTGAGAGATAATCAACTAACCCAAGCCATGTTGGATGGAAGGTTAATATGTGACAACCCAATACAATTAATTTATAGAGATGGGTTATTGAGGTCAACCTATTCAAGCCTTTTTGGTTTGAATAAAATTAATAAGATTACAAGAAGTTTCCAGAAAGAAAGAAGAAAGTTTCTGAATTAGTTCTTCCACAGGTTATTCCGAGGATTAATGGTTCATATATTCCTTGAGTTTTGGTTACAAGGTTTGCTCTTACAAGATACGGGTTATTCTCTAAATTTTTCCGTCCCCCTCTCTTTAGGAGTCCTATTTCCTTATATAGCTATGTAGAGTGTATGCTAACCCTCCACTTGTACAACCACTAATCTTTATTTGGAAACTTGTCCCATCAAGGCTTTACTGGAGGTGGTAAAATGTGCTATAAGCTGTGAGGGAACAGTTCAGGGGTCACTCTGTTATTAATGTGGCTAATTGAGTTGGTGCAGTGTATTGAATGCGAAAGTGATGGGTACTTTGCCTAGAAACTTCCCCTCTCCCTTACTTGCACGTCTCTACTTTCTTCCTTGGTGGTTCAGGTGGCTTATCTAAATCCTTCCAAGGCTCCTTGGACTCCTCAGGTAGTTAGCTTCTTCAATTTTAATACCTAGACTTTTTTCAATGAACTAGGCCAGAACTGATGAGGAGCTTGGCCTTCCTTCTCCTCAGGTAGGACCCACTTGGCAATGTTCTGTGTTCAGACCTTAATGCACCCCCCCCCCCCCAAACCCTCCCCCACAACTATCATCTAAGGAATAGAAAATGCTAATATGGTTAACATAGTGTGTGTCAAATAATTTTAATTACAAAAAAAAAATAATAATTTAATTAATATTTAAAAAGACACAGTAACATATAGATGACCAAAAAATTGTTAGCAGTCAATGTTTATTTATTTATTTTTCTTTTTCTTTTCTCTCTTCTCTCTTTTCTCTCTTCTCTCCAATCTCCGCTCACCTAGCTGCCACCAATTCAATTGTCTTAAAGGAAAGCAATGTGGAGCTTCAAAGTATTATGTTTGGTTCTAATATATATATTTTCATTTTTAAAAAATGGTTTATTGTGAGAGAAATGAGTTTGTTTGGATAGGATGTACAAGGAAGAAGGAAAAAAAATTAGTCACACCAACGTTATACCTAATAGGACTAGCCTAGTAACAATTGAGGTTCTTTGTAATCTATATCTATATATGTATTACTAAAAGCTAAACCGTAGTATTTAATGTTGCTACGCTCAAGTTGAGCCACAGCAGCTGCCATGTCATTACCATTCTTTTTCCTAAATTTTTCCTACAATTTAAAATTAGTTTTCTTAAATTTAAAAATACTAACAAAAAGAAAATAATTCCCAACCATTTGTGTTCCACGATTACAATTTTAGATGGCAACCCTTTGAGTTCTACAATTACAATTTTAAATAGCAACCCTATGTGTTCCACGGTTACAATCTCAAACGGCAACCCTTCAGCTTCGTAACTCCAAACTTTGGCTTTCTAACTCCTTCATCTCTTCATCTCATCCTCTCCTCACACTATATTAATACTGAAAAGCTAGATGATTCCGCTTTGGTATTTCTATATCCCAATTGCTCTTGACCTTTATTCTTGTGGCTGCTTACATAATAGTTCAATGTAAGAATTAGATTAATAGTGTTGTTCTTTACTACCCTTTTGTGTTGTGGGTCATATATGAGTTTTTATGTATTTAGGTTAAGTATTTGTACTGATATATGATTGTTTGTTTTTATGTTTAAAATTGATTTGGTTTTTTTTTTTTTTTTTTTTTTTTTTTTTAAATGTTTGAGATGGTAACATTATTGGTTTATATTGTGTAATCCATGTGATAGAGCTTTAGTAGTATCCGTGTGATAGAGTTTTAGTAGTTAGAAAATTGAATGATAGAGTTTTAGTAGTATCCGTGCCTGCAAAAATTCAATTAAATGATGTAATTCGTGCCTACAGAAATTCAATTTGCTAAGATATTTTAGTAGTTAGCAAATTGAATTATAGAGTTTAAATTCAATACTATACTCAGAACATGATACTTCTTTTCTTGGTCTCCTCATTTAAGTGAATCTTTCCTTCATCATTGAAATTGAATTATAATTCCTTTTATTAGCTTTGATTGTACTCTTGGCTATATCATAAAAGACTGTTTTTTGATATAATCTTTTTATGGTAATTATCATAATTTTTGTTGTAGTTGAATCAAAATAAGATTATGCTAGATCTACATAATTAGTAGTTGTTGCATCTTCATCATTATCACAAATTTATGATAAAGATTACCCTCATCAATAGCTACTGCGTCTTCTTCATTGCCAAACTTGATCATCTTGACAAACCTTTTATTTATCTGCGTCTTATGAATTATATTTGATTGTGAGATTTTTATGTCTTTTAATATAAATTAACTAGCTGGTATGCTAGCCAAACCGCTTGCTTCTTCAGTTTTTTTTAATCTTTTATTTTGCCTCCAACGCTATCGTAATTGTCTGTCCCTTTAATGGCATATTCTGTCTCCATCACTATATATATATATGTGTGTGTGTGTGTGTGTGTGTGTGTGTGTGTGTGTGTATTGTTTTGTAGGATCCAAGCAAGAAAGAGTTTAAGATGCTTGCTGTGTTATTCTCTCAAATTTTTTAAAGCATGAACAACTTGCGATATTGAAGTAATTATTGAATTTTTTTTTTTTTTGAATCTCATTACTGAATATTTTATATCAATAGTTATTTGTTAATAGGTATTTGACAACTTTAGAATATGAAAAGTTTTATGTTAAATGGGTAACAACTATAATTTTGTTAATTTTTGCTTTCCAAATTACTAGTAGTGATTTATCATGTTAAATTGGTAGTTTATTTGTATAATAATCAGCTACAATGTTGTAATGTCTTTTTTTTTTTTTTTTTTTTTTTTCTAATTTGTGAGGTTTAATTCAAATAATTTTGAATAAGTCCTCTGAAATCAAATTCAATACCAAAAAAACATTTGTTAGGGACTCCGTAAAACTAAGGAGAGCTTAAAGATAATATAAGTTTTGGCCTCATATAATATACTTATATTGTGAGCTTCAGTTGCTACAAGTTGTATTGTAGTAACTTAGTTTTATAATGACATTCACTAATATTTGTCTTTTAATTTATATGATATTTTGCATAATTGCTTTGCATTCATTAATAAAACTTGGATTAACTAATATGCTCAACCTAGCACACACACACGACATAACACACACTTGATCAATATCAAATCAACTTGGGGAACAGAATTTATCAATTTGTAATTTTTTATGTTTATATATGTGTGTGTTGGGTTGCCAAAAAAACACTAAATGAAAAGAAAAGAAATTGGGATAGATTTCTTATTAAAATTTATTTTATTCTTTTACTTTTTTATGTAGAATTTTTATTAAGACGCTCATGCAGATATGGCTTTTTTAAGTATCGAATATCAAGTTACCAACTAAATGTTTTTATTATTATTTTGTTAACTTTTAGCTACCTTATTTTTAAGGGTGAGCATTCTGTTAATCACATTAATATTTATGGTCACTGAGATAAGGAAAAAAAAATCAAAATGAAACATTGTTTAAAACACAAAAACCATAACAAAACCTTTAAGAATACAAGAACTAAAATAAAAATACCCCAAAATATTGGGAAAAAAATTCTCATTACATCATTTTTTTCTTTCTGAAAATTTTTATGTGGACCTGTAATGAATAATCCAAGGAGCTGAATGTGTGTAGAGCAACATGCACTCAAATTAGTACCTTCTACCGACTATTTGGCACCTTAAGTCAGACCCAGTTTTCAACTTCAAAAGTTGCGGCTGGGTTTCACACAAAAAATAAAATAATAATAAAAATAAAAATAATAAAATCAGAGAATTTGTCAAATATTGCTGCTGGGTTTCACCAAAAAAAAAATCCAGCTGGTATGTGAGTTTAATTACGAAAATGCCATTGAAAACAGAGTTTTGGAATCTGAAAACACGTAAAATGTTTTTTCAGTTTCCATAACTCGTCACTCAAAAATCAAAGAATTGAGTGATGGAAATAATGATCCAAAACTCATTCAAACAAATGCTCATCCGTAGGACCCACACGCACTCAAATTAGTACATTCTACCGACTATTTGGCACCTTAAGTCAGACCCAGTTTTCAACTTCAAAAGTTGCGGCTGTGTTTCACACAAAAAATAAAATAATAATAAAAATAAAAATAATAAAATCAGAGAATTTGTCAAATATTGCTGTTGGGTTTCACAAAAAAAAAAATCCAGTTGGTATGTGAGTTTAATTACGAAAATGCCGTTGAAAACAAAGTTTTGGAAACTGAAAACACCTAAAATGTTTTTTCAGTTTCCATAACTCGTCACTCAAAAATCAAAGAATTGAGTGATGAAAATAATGATCCAAAACTCATCCAAACAAATGCTCATTCGTAGGACCCACACGATTTGGATGATGGAAACAGAAAATTGAGAGTTCGTTTGGATTGAGCTTATTTTTGCTGAAACTGAAAATACTGTAGTAAAATAATTTTTAAATGTGTGAATAGTACCTTGGGACCCATTTTTAATGAAAAAGTTGCTGAAAAGTGGAATTTGTGGGTCCATGAACATTGCACGGGTGCACTGTTCACCATGGAAAAGTCAACATTTGCAGCTATTGTTCAAGAACAGTGCATGAACAGTAGCCGCATTACTCCCTGAAACGCGTGAAAAAAAAAAAGCCAGAAAATGCAGACTTGTAAACACAGACGCCGAATCCAAACCCCACCTGAGTGATATCACTCAAAACTCATCCCATCCAATAGCATGATAAATTATAAAACACCTCCTTTAAAGGTGACTTAATAGTAGAGAGTCTTTATGATCCATTATATTTCTAAGTTCTGAAGTTGTGTGTTCGAATAATACCAAAACTTTTATTTATTAGTTATTAGTGCTCGAGTGACATGTAATACAATGACTTAAGTAACATGGGGGCAGTGATCACATTTGTGACTGCAAGCCCCTTGTTTTTCTTTTAATAAAAAAATGAAAAATAGTTAAATTTAATTACAACCATAAATGCAATTCATTAAAATTTTCAATTAAATTCATATATATAATTGTAGTTAATTGAATCTAATTATCCTCGTTAAAGATGATATTGTTTTTGTACAATTGGTTAAATTTACTGTGTATTTTATTAATTTATGAGAAAATCTACTATGTGTTTGAATTTAATTGTGTGGCAAATTGTACTACAATTAAAAGAAGAGTAATACTATAATCACAAATTATTTTACAAAATATTGATGTGGCAAACTTCTTATTAGTTTTTATCTAGACACATAATTAATATCACTTTTTTCATTTACCAATAATCATTCACCACATTAGCAGTTTGTAACATTTTTTGTAAAATAGTTTGTATCTCTAGCATTATTCTTTAAAAAATCTAAGTTTTGCTGATTATAAAAATTTTATTGTTAATGAGTATTTTAATTTAAAATTAATTTATAATGTTTACATTTTCGTCCAAACTAATTCTCTAATCAAAGGGCACAAGATTCTTGAATTAGAATATATAAAATTAGTGTAGACAACAAAATTTAACCCTACCATAGTACAATTTCATTATTTAAAATTGGGAAATGTTAATGAATACCCTAAGGGAATTTTTCATGAAATTGGTTTAAAAACTTTTTAAAAATAGTTTATTAACAATTACCCTAAGATTACCCGTTGACATGACACAAGAAATTTGCTCAAATATGGGTAATCTTAGATGACAATTGACAAGATTTATCCCAGATTGCCTAAGAAAATTTGTGGTTAAAATTTTTTTTTTATTATAATAAATTGTTACAAATTTAAACTTTTGTTAGCCTTACAAAGGAACTAGTTGTTGGGTTATAGATTAACCCCGGTTAATTAATTCAATTGCCCAAGTTGATTAATTATGTTAAATTACATGCAAATCGTGGAGGCATAAACAAATCACCAAACAAACTAAGTGCAGCAATTTTAAATTAACATGGTGATTTGTAAACAAATGAGGAAAACCTCTCACAAGGCAAAGACCCCCCACCAGGTGATTTTAAATCACCACTCTCAAGAATCCACTAATCAAGAATCAAGCAGTTACAAGTATAAGGAATCTTACCACTATCCTAGACTTTCCCAAAATACCAACTTATAGTTGAAACTTTACTCCAATCCCTAATTGAACTTGATTTTGTAGAGACTTCTTCTTGTACGTACAGATCCCAATATGTGTCTGATTTCCTAGCAACTGATTGATTGTTGTTGGATGTAAAGTTTTTCACTTCAAAACACGTTGAAGATCTGAAGGCACTTGGTTATAAATCCCTAAGGCGCACAAGAATGTAGTAGCTTCTCATAGAGTGAATGAGTTCTCTAGATTAAGTTTCTGTGTCTTTGATGATTTCAAAATAAAGTTTTTATATGCTTTAGAGGTTTAGTGAATGAAACCCTAGAAATTCATGTCATCATGGGCCGAAATTCTAATATGAGGATTCTAGATCTACATAGCTTGATAGATCAAGAGGTGTCGAGCTTAGTGTCGAGAATTACTCAATTAGTCTCAATAGATGCTAGTGTTGAGCTTGTGTCAAGACTAGTGTCGAGACTCACTAAATCAACTTTTCTTCACTCGTTTCTTGATTCAATTTTCATATCTTTAAAGATACCATTTGTTTTGTCTTATCAACACACTTCTTGATATCCTAAACAAATCTTAGATCTACCAAATTACAAGTAAAGTGTATTTGGTCAAAAGATATCACTACAAAAAATATTGCTATTTGCGACAAAACTTTTTCGACGACTACAAAAAGCCGTTGGAAAAACTAGCTTTTTCGACAGCAAGTCTCTTTCGTCGACAATTACTCGTCAAATATTAAAACATTTGTGACGGCAAAATAAGTCTGTCGAAAATGCCTATTATTTTTGTCGAAAATATGATTTTTTTTGGAGGGAAGTGTTCCCGCCTTACTTTTTGCTACGAAATAAAAATATTTGTCGCTAATAAAGTATTATTTATGACGATCGGAGAAAAACCGTCAGAACTATTAACACTTGTGACGGCTTTCATGCATCGAAAATACCAAAAATATATCTTTTATGGTGTTAGTATTTGTGACAAACATTCTTCCATCGTAAATATAAAAGAGAATATTAGCGATAGACATAAAGCCATAAAAAATGGTAAAATATTTTGGAGGGAAAATCCCCCCCTTAGTTTTCACATTTGTGATGACATTTATCCATCACAATTATTATTTTTTATTTTTCTAATTGAGTTTGTATTTGCGACGAACATGTTGACCGTCGTAAATAATTAATTTGTTTTAAAAGAAAGAATGTATTAGTGATAGACTTGGATCCCTCGCAATAAATAAGATTTGCGATGTACCTAAGCCGTCGACAATGATAATTTTTTCAAAGGGGGAATTCATGCCCTTATTTTTCATGTGTTTAACTCTTTTTTTTTTTTCACTATATATTGCATTTGTTATTTGCGACGAACATGTTGGTTGTCGTTAATAGTTAAAATTTTCTTAAGAAAAGAAAGTACTAGTGACGATAAGGTAAATCTATCAAATAAAGATTATTTCCAACATACATATGGCCATAAAAAATGGTTATTTTCTTTGAATGGTGAATTTTCCTCAATCTTAATTTTAAAAGCTGCTTAAAAACATCTTTCAAGACCCTCCAAGTACTTAAGGGCTATTTTGGTCATTTTAGAGGTAAAAGGTATTTTGATCATCTTAAAGGTTTGAGGGGCACTTTGGTCATTTTGTAGGTTTTGGGTTGTGTTTTGGTTATTTTAGAAGTTTATGGGTATTTCAGTCATCTCCTAGCTTTGATGTCGTATTTCAGCCATTTGGGATGGTCGGATTGTGTCAATAGGGTTAATCAAAGTTTCCCATTAGGTGGGTACAACAATATGTGTCCATCATGCAACCAGATAGAGATCCAAAATTTGACCATTGGATTGGAAGAAAGTGGTGAAATATTTGTGTTTGTAAATTACAGTGACAATCAGATGGCCAGATTGTGAGAACAGAGTAGTCAAATCTTGCAAAAATTCGTCAAAGACTATTAAACTTGTTCAATCTTTGGTCAAACTTCAAAGTTGGTTCTAGGACCACTAGATTTGATCAAATTAGGTTGATCAAGGAGGATTTAATTAGGTTTTGGGTATTAGTTAGTGTTTTAAGGTTTTCTTGATTTTCATGTTTTTATCAGTTTCAAATTTTAAAATAGCAAAACAAGGTAGTCAAAAGTCACATACAAATTCATTATGGTCATTTTGTAGATTTTGGGTTGTGTTTTTTAGATCATTTTCTCAATTCTTAGTAATGTTTATAGAGTATATAACTATCTTGAAAGAGTATTGAATATTTTTAGTGATTGAAGTTTCATGATAGGTGGATAAAACAACACGCTTTCATCTTATGCCATAATCCGATTTAAAATTTGACCATTGGATTGAAAGAGTGTGATAAAATATTTGTTTTGATGAACTTTGAGCTCAATCAAACGGTTGGATTGTGAGAACATGACTAATCAAAATTTCTTGATGTGTTGGTACAATGACACATGTCCATAATGTTCTAGACATAAATCCAAAATCTAACCATTGGATTGGAATAATGTAATGATATATTGGTGTTTGTAAAGTATGACAAAAATCAGACGGTTGGATTGTGAAAAATGAGTAGTCAAAGTTTGCAAAACTTGGTCAAAATTAGTCAATATTTGGTCAAACATGGTCAACATTAAAGTTGGGTCTATGACCCATTGGAAAACTAAAAAATTGTGGGTACATAGTAAGTAATCCCTTCACTACATCCACATCTTCATTTTTTAAATCATCCACAAGTCACATTCACATTCAAGCTTTGGACAATGTGAAGAATGTCTCTCATCTCTCTTCCTATTTTAAATTGAGATATTGAATAAATAAACAATCTATCTTCTTTTATCAAAAAAGAAATCTTGATGTAAAAAAAAAAAAAAATGCAAGAAGTGAGATTTCATAGTGTTTCTATCTTTTATTAATAATAATAATAATAATAAAAAGTGATATTTCAAAGTCACAACAAAAAAAAAACAACAAAAAAAAGTAGTGGCGTGGTTGTCATAAATGAAATAAATAGTTTTGTTATAAAAATAAATAAATAAATAAATAAATAAATAAAGTTATATTGATTTAAAACAAACCCAGCCATGCCCCTTATTATTATTATTTTTTTTATAAAAAAGAAAACCCCACAATATCTTTTTTATCTTTTAGTAAAAAAAAAAAAAAAAAAGAGAAAAAAGAAAAAGAGGAAAAGACAAAACCCTAGCTCCCTAGCACTCTCCCTCTCCCTTTCACTAAAAAACCAGCGCCCCCACCCTTTTTTTTTTTTCTTTCTTTTTTCAATCCCCTGCCTCCCTTGCCCCCTCACTCAATTAACACACCTATTTCACTATTCACTAAAAAACAAGTGCCCCCACCTTTTTTTTTTCTTTTCAATCCCCTGCCCTCCCTTGCCCCCTCACTAAATTAACACACCTATTTCACCTCCATCTATTGTTCATTTTCTCTCTTTCTCCCAATCATAATCAAACCCAAAAGGTTGGTCTTCTTAGATCCTTATCTTTTCATTTTTTTTTTCAATTTTTTTTTTTTTTTGATAATGTATTGTGGTTTTGTAAATGTATTTGCTTGTTTATTTTATTTATCTAAATTTTGGGTTTGGTTTAGATATACCTCTTTCATAATATATCATCTAGTATTATAGGCAAAGTTCTTGATAGTTCGGTACTAGCCCATAGTGTAATGTTTGTGTGTATTGGTAGCCTCAACCAATCTGTTGATTCATGAGAAGCGTTTTTCACTTGATAATAGTGCTTTGTTCAATTTGCGTTTTAGCCTTTTAGAGTTTGCCTTGTTTGAGTTTGCCTCTTCTTTGTTAGTAAAGTTCCAAGTAAAGACAAAAGTAGCTTATAGTTATATAATAGGATTGGTGATTATATTATTCTTTTATTATTTATATGCAATATATATTGATAGATCATATTAGACTAACGAATACATGTAGTTTAGACATAAATATATATATATATATATATATAAGGCTTATTAACTTTAACAATCTCTAGAGTTATATTATTTTATTTATATTTATATTAAAAATGAAAAATACTAAAGTTCTAAATTTTTTTTTCCAAATTTTCTATAAACTTATGATATGATAAGTGGTTATTGGAGGGAACAATCAGTCAATTGAACGAGATGATAGCTTTTATTATAAAAAAATGTTTTGAAATCGATGGGCTTTAATTATATGCAAGCAACTACTACACATATATATTTTCTCAGTATAATCAACATTAAAATTTTTTGCTATTTTATTTAGGTTGTCGAAATAAGTGATAAATTTGCTCATTATAATTTTCAATTAACTGCTATTGTTGGTACATATGTGATTTCATGTGACTTGTTGTGGTGATGGATAAATTGTTAAGGGTGATGGAGTTGTACTATTAATATGGTTATTGGTGGCAGATGTATTCTTTTAAGTTCTCATTAACTGGAGCACTATAATGTTCTTATATATTTATTCAATTTAATTTAAAATATTGCAGACCAATGCGAAAGGAGGAGATCACAATGTAAATAATGACACAAGATGACTATGAGGAGGAAGATGAATTTTAGATGGAGGATGACACTAAATCAGATGATAATTGATCTTCCAATATTTATACTTTCAAGTTCAGTAAAGGATATGATATAGCCTTCGTGTTTTATTGAAAAACATGCTATTTTGTAGACCTTTTAATATTTTCATTTTTAATGCACTTATTAGTTTTGAACAATTATGGATTTGTGTTTGTTATTTGAATGGAGAAACTTTTATGAACAATTATGGATTTGTGTTTGTAATTTATATATTAATTATTCCATATACAGAAATATTTGATATTATCAAATAAAATAAAAATATCATAAATTTTTTTTCGACGGAGCTATTTTTTTGCAAATAATGTATGAGTGACGAGATAAATGGTTTTTCATAACGGCTAAAGTTCGTCAAAAAAAAGTAATTGGTTGCATTGATGTTATATTTTCGATGAAAAACTAGGTATTTACGATGACTTTTAGTCGTCGAAAAAATACAATAATGACGGACATTGTTCATCGCAAAAGGTATTTGGTCGACCAACTTCCTCGTTTGAAGTTCTATTTTTGACGACAAGGCAAGTATTTATGATGACTTTTAGTTGTCGAAAAAAATACATTAACGACAGCCTAAGTTCGTCACAAACTCTATTTGGTCGTCCAACTTCCTCGTATGAAGTTGAATTTGCGACAGCAATTATTAAGTACTTACGACAGAGTTTTGCTGTCAAAAATAAGTGTTAGCGACGACCTTGTCGGCAATATAGTATTACCGACAAGGCTTTTGCTGACGGACGTCAACGGCTTTTTACCGTCAGTAATACGAATTTGCGATGGCTTTTTGTGCTTTTGCGATGAACTTTGACCATTGTAAATGTTAAATATTAGCATTGATACACCATGTTGAATATGCTAGTATAGATGCGGAAGCGAAAGCATAAAGTATAAAACACAATAACACATGAGGGTTACGTGGTTCAGCCTAACGGCCTACATCCACGGAGGAAACCCTAAAGGGCTACATCAATAATATATTATAGTGTAATACAAATCCTGTGTTACAATGAATTATAATATGTGTATGTATAGTAGACTAAACCCTAGACTAATAGACTTCTAGTACAAGTAGGAGACTTGACTTGCACACAAAGTAGAATTAGGCTTGGGCTTATGCTAATGGGCTAATATATCTCTAATAGCAAATAAGCTTATTTTTTGTAGTGTATGCCAATACATAGACAATACGACCCTAACACTAATCAATGAATAAAGTTGAATGCCATTATTTGGTTATCTCGTTGTTGTTTTTTTTTTTTAAGCTTACTTTAGATTCTTCTCTCCAATGGATATTTTATGAAATGAAGACCTCCTTCTACAGAGGTGTGGGCTGTTGGGGTCTCAAATTATAGTTGTAAAAGCTAATTAGGTTTCTTAGTTAATGAAGAAAAAATTAATTTGGTTATTTTTTGGGTTTTTGGCTATTTCTTGGAGTGGAAGGAAAGTCATTGTGAAAGAAATATTGTCTACAAAGGAAAAGGAGTTGAGTCTTTATAAATAGATGGTACTACAAATAATTTTATGATTTTGATCCAAGGGTCATCCCCTAAATAACTCTCCTACTTGTTAAATAAGAAAGATGTATCCCCATCCAACCAATTTTAAAATCCTTGATTTTGGATAAACTTCTACTCTCCCATTACACCCATTTTGAAACTTCTCATCTATTTAATGGAAACTCCCCGGCTAGTTAAAAAGAAAATAAAAAAGTGTATCTCATCCATATAAGATAAGATAGAACAATTTGCGTGGTTTATATATAAATAATGATTAATAAGCTGAAGCCTGACTTTCATGGAAAATGTGATTCCTTAAAAGTCAAATTCGTTTACTTGGAAACTTGGGTGACGGGTGCGGGCTCTGGCGGGTGACCCACGAATTGTGGGTGCTTGACTTTAGGTATGAATACATATTACATTTACATATGATGTTCTCCTCAACATGATGTATGTAAACCAACCCTGCATTTCTTAGAATGAAAAGAAGAAATTGTATGCAAAAATATAGCCATGTTTTCCAAGCTTGTAATACTGCTGCCTCTCCTAATAAGCGTTGTAGGCTCCCAAGATACCAACTTCATTTACAATGGTTTTAGATCAGTCAATCTTAGCCTAGACGGCATAGCCACTATCACTTCTAATGGTCTTTTGGAGCTCACCGATGACACCATGGAGCAAATGGGTCATGCTTTCTACCCTACTCCAATAAGCTTCAAGAACTCATTGAATGACAGTGCTTTCTCTTTCTCTACGACTTTCGTCTTTGCCATTGCTTCCAGATATCCAGCTCTAAAAGGTCAAGGGATAGCTTTCGTGATTTCTCCAACTAGGGGGCGGCCAGGAGCTCTTTCAAACCAATACCTTGGCCTTTTCAATGAGACCAACAATGGTAATGCTACCAATCATGTCGTTGCTGTAGAGCTCGATACAATCCAGAACCAAGAATTTAAAGATATCAATGATAACCATGTTGGGGTGGACATCAATAGCTTGGAGTCAGCAACATCTACCTCAGCAGGTTATTATGCTGACAGTGGTGCCTTTACGAACTTGACCCTTATCAGCGGAAACCCAATGCAAGTTTGGGTGGAATATGATGGTGTCAAGAAGCAACTCAATGTAACTTTAGCTCCAATTGATGTTGGTAAACCCAAATTTCCACTATTGTCTTTGTCCGGTGATCTTTCACCTATCATTAACAAAACCATGTATGTTGGGTTCTCTTCCACAAATGGCCCTTTCCTAACTTTCCATTATATTTTGGGTTGGAGCTTTAAGATGAATGGTAAGGCTCAAGAACTTGCCCTTTCTCAACTTCCCAAGCTGCCACGAGGTAAAGAGAGATCTAAACTTTTGACAATTGGATTGCCTGTGATTCTTGTTAGTTTAGTCTTGGTAGCAATTTCAGGTGCAACGTATGTCATAAAAAGGAAAAGGAAGTTTGCAGAATTGGTAGAAGACTGGGAGGTTGACTATGGGCCTCACAGATTCAAATACAAAGATCTTTATTTTGCTACAAAAGGATTTAGGGACAAAGAACTATTGGGTAGTGGTGGATTTGGTAAAGTTTATAAAGGTGTACTAACTACCTCTAAAATTGAGATTGCTGTGAAGAAGGTCTCTCATGAATCAAGACAGGGAATGAGAGAATTTGTGGCTGAAATTGTGAGTATAGGTCGGCTTCGCCACAGAAATTTAGTACCACTCTTGGGCTATTGCCGAAGAAAAGGAGAATTGCTTTTGGTGTATGACTACATGTCCAATGGAAGCCTAGACAAGTACCTCTTTGATCAACCTCAGGTCACCCTCAGTTGGAGCCAGAGATTTAATGTCATAAAAGGTGTGGCATCGGGGCTGTGTTATCTACACGAAGGATGGGATCAGGTTGTCATTCACAGAGACGTGAAGGCTAGTAATGTCTTGCTAGATGGTGAACTGAATGGTAAATTAGGTGACTTTGGTCTTGCAAGATTATATGACCATGGAACTGATCCTCGAACTACCCATGTGGTCGGAACTCTTGGGTATCTTGCGCCAGAGCATACTCGAAGGGGCAAGGCCACAACAAGCACCGATGTGTATGCTTTTGGGGCCTTTATGCTCGAGGTTGCTTGTGGAAGAAGACCAATACAGGCAAATGGGCCACCAGAGGATTCGATTTTGGTTGATTGGGTGTTTTCTCATTTGAGCCGAGGCGAAATTATGGAGGCAAGGGATCCAAATTATGGTACAAGTTATGTAGCAGAAGAACTAGAGTTGGTATTGAAACTGGGATTGATGTGCTCTCATTCAGAGGCTGCTGCAAGGCCTAGCATGCGCCTAGTTGTGCTGTACTTAGAAGGTGATGTTCCTTTTCCAGACTTATCATCGCCTGGTCTTTGTTCCACCGGCTTAACATTTGCCCATAGGGAAGGTTTCGATGATTTTTTCAAGACTTATCCGTCTTCTATAAACAGGGGGTTTTCTCATTCGTCTTCCATTGCAGATTCGCTTCTCTCAGGGGGACGCTGATACTGAAAGCTTCTGACATCCACAAAAACACACCGAAAGTAGGGAAATTTTTTGAATATGATCTTTTTAATGATTGTACTGAATTACAATATTGTTTCTTTTTATGGTTGTGCAGTATATATGTCATGTTTGCTTTGCACATTTTCTCTAATTCTATAACAACTTATTGCATAGCCTTGTGATGCGTAGGAATATATGATTATTTTGAG
Organism: Quercus lobata; assembly: GCF_001633185.2. Taxonomy (NCBI): domain Eukaryota; kingdom Viridiplantae; phylum Streptophyta; class Magnoliopsida; order Fagales; family Fagaceae; genus Quercus; species Quercus lobata. Next base: position 30,967,954 of record NC_044910.1, on the reverse strand, counting down.
ATGTAATACAATATATAATTTACTCTCTAAATTTAATTGTATATAATTTGTTCTTCTGAAATATTAAAAAATTTCTAAAAATAATTTTTATCTCTCTATTTTTACAAATATACAAATTTATCATTTTTGGTGTTTTTGTTTGATATTATCCTTTTGATTGAAGTGGTCCATATTCTTCTAAATATTGTTTTTATGAATTATATTTTGCTTAATTACTTTTGGTGCAACTAAAATTTTTTAGTTTCAAATTTATTATTTAAAATTTCCTCTCTCAAAGAGATTATCATGATTATGATGATAATAAAAAATTATCACATAATTACAGTTGATATTATTCAAATAATTGATAGGCACATTTAAATTCATAATATTCATGTAAATTGTACAAGGATTAACTCAAATAAATATCAAAGCAAAACTATACAAGGGAGTGAAAGGACTTGTGATGCGTACTCAAAAAACACAACACCAAAACTTATCAAGAGTTGCAAGAATGAATTATCTATATCTATATATATATATAAAAATTGTTAGGGTCATAATTTATTGTAATTGGCTAATCCTTTGACAAAATGTACTTTACTTGTAATTGGATAGATCTAAGATGGATTTAGTACTTCAAAAAACATGTTGTTCAAGTCAATAATTGAAGACATGAAGATTGTGCCAAGAAACAAGTGAAGAAAAGCTATTCATTAAGTCTCGACAGATACCTGCTATCGAGACTTACTATGAAACTCGATAGATAGCTCGACAGTAGTTCAATCTATCGGGAATTAAGATTTCAAAATTTTCAGATCTGAAATTCGATCCAGTCTTGTGTATTTGTTTAGGGTTTCTTTTCTTACAACCCTAGACATATATAGAGCTTATTTTAAAAGCCATTACATACAGATACAGAGACCAAGAGACTTATTTTCTCTGTGTGAAGCTACTGCGTTTATACGCTATAGGATTTTGTAATCAAGTGCTTCCAGATCTTCATTGTTGATGAAGTGAAGAACTTTGCAGCCAACAACATCTGTTTAAGTTACTGGAGTTAGTCACGTACTGGGATCCATGGCCATGCAAAGGTTTAGTCTCAAATTGGAGGTTTGTGCATCAAAGGAAATAAGGCTACTACAAGATCAAGTCTGATTGTGTATTGGAGCAAATGTTCAACTGTAGGTTGGTATTTCGGGATAGGTTAGGGTAGTTAGTAAGATTCCTTATACTTGTAACTGTTTGATTGTTGATTAGTGGATTCTTGGGAGTAATGACCTTAAAATCACCCAATGGGATTTTTGCCGTGCGAGGTTTTCCCCATTTGTCAACAAATCACTATGTTCAATTTATTTTTCACTGCATTTAGTATTTTTGGTGATTTTTTGGCACCTTCACATTTTGCATACAACAATTGAACTTAATTAATCAACTTGGCTAATTGAATTAATTAATCAGGGTCAAGCTATCTTAACCCAACATATATATATATATATATATATATATATATATATATATATGTGTGAAGAGTAATCACATTTTTTTGGGCGAAGAGTTCAAAACAAAAATTCATTACCCTACAGTGAAGACACAAGAAAGAATTATAAACCCAAAAAAAAAAAAAAACTATGAGAGAGAGAGTTAACATATTCTAGTGTGGGAAATATGGATTGAATGGGAGATAATAATTTATTTATAGTAAAGAAGATGGGATAAGAAGAGTCAAAATAAAAGGAAGATGAATGGGTAAAGAAAGAGTAACGATAGGGTAGACGAGAGTGGGAAGATCAAAAGGTAAAAGATAGGATGAAATGTTGGAGAAAGTGGGAAATTAATAAAGAGAAGAGTTAAAAATGAGAGAGTAAGAGCTGAAAATAGGTGGATGATGTGGCATAATAAGAGAGTAGCAATATTAAATTCTACACTTCAGCTTTTAAATATAAACTAACTGCAAACCCGCGCGTTGCGCGTGATAATTATTTTTACGATGGTTTTATTATTTTTTTTAAAAATTAAACCAATTTAATAAAGAATAATGTATTTCGTAATCATATTTTTATTTATTATAGGAACAATAATAAATCATAAATATAAACTTTGACGTACCAAAATGAAAACAATACAATTTTTCTCAGAAATTCAAAAGGCAAGTTAATGAAAATATTCATTATTTAATAAAATTTATTTATATCATTTTGTGAATCATTAAAAAAATATAAATTTGGAAATTATTCTTTTAGTTAAAAATAAAAAAAAAAAAATTCTCAAACCTTATTTTTTCTGCTTACAATCCAAAACACTGAAAAACGTAACTAAAAAAATTAATAAAACTTAACAATGATTAATTGGACCAATTAGGAAAACAATTTGTTGTTGATAATCTATTAAGGTTATTTTCTTTGTAGAAATTGTAATTTCATCCACCCAAAACATATTATCAAATAAAAAATTATTATAAAAAATTATGAATAAAATTTCTATATTTGCAATGTTATAAAATAAAAATAATAATTAAAATAAATTGCAAAAGCTAAATTTGTCAGCCATCCAATATATTTCGTTTGGCTAACATTTGTTTTTCTCTAACTAAATGGCATTATAGAGTACTTCTAATACAACTGTTAAGAATACTTTGTCCACCACAAAGGATTAAAAAATGAACAAAATTAGTAAAGTCTCATAGTTTAACATCTAAATTGAGCTTTATAAAAGAATCATGCTACATAATAGAATAAATACCAAATTATCCAAGTTATGCTATGTAATAGAATAATATTATATTTTTATATGCTATATTTAATTATTTATAATGCAATAGGATAACATTTAACAATCAAAGAGAACAAAAAAACAAAAAACAAAAGCAAAAACAAAATTTAAAAAACAAAATTAAATTGCATTAACCCAATCTACCAAAAAATTGAGAGAGAGAGAGAGAGACAACCTTTTTTTGTAAGGGAAAACTATGCATAGAATGGAAGAGATAATGACAAATATATAGTAAGAGGGTGTGAATAAGAAGAAACAAAAATAAAGGAAGATGAAAGGAAAGAGAAAGAATGATATTAATGTAGAGGGTAGCGGGGAGATGAAAAGGTAGGGGAGGGAGAAAGGTTGGAGAAGTGTAAATATTAAAAAAATAAATGTTAAAAAAAATTGGAAAATTGGAAAGAAAAAAGATAATGACGTGGATGCTAACGTGGCTCAACTGGAGCGTGGTAACAATAAATACCACGCTTTAGCTTTTATATATATATAGATAAATATATAGATATAGATTTACATTAAAAAAAAAAGGTAAAATAACTTCAGCTCATACATTCTTAATGCAAATTGCATCCTCTAAGTTTGACTGAAATTAATTTTAGTACTCTAACTTTACTTTCATTCAATTAAGTTCTCTAAGTTTCAAATTTATTCAATTCAGGTTTTACTTCTAATTTCTTTTATATAAAAAATTCATTAAAACAAAATTTTTCTCAAGTAAAAAAAAAAATCTTTAAAATTGATAAAAATATTTATAGGTTTTTAATGTGAGAATCAATAAACACGTCAAAGGATTCACAAGAAAACACGTTTATATTCTTCTGATTCATGAAATTGGTTCAAGATTTTGTGAACTCTAGATCATGAACACCAAAGTGTAGATTTAAGTACACAAGACATCAGCACTAAGATACCTTGTGATTGCTCAATTCTTTCTAATATAAAATTGGCGTAAATGCACTTTTAGTCCCTACATTTTGAAGTTTTTCCATTTTAGTCCCTACATTTTATTTTTTCCACTTTTAGTCCCTAAAACCAATTTACGCTTTCCGTTTTAGTCCTTAAAGCCTCATTCTGTCACCAATTAACAGGGAAACTGACGGGATGAATAAAATATTATTTTTTTTACATGCTGGTGAATAAAATAAGGAAGGAATGAGATTAATAACTCACGTGAGTGTCACGTGAAGCACTTATCCTCAATTTACCTTCCACTGGCGCGCAGGTAATGAGATAATCACAAAGCACTTGACACGTCTAGCCCCCACACGTGTGTACTTACCCACCCATGGCGCGCACCTTTCTCCCAAATCAGACTTAATCCCTAGTGAAGTGAAGTGAAGCTCTGCCTCTGCCGAAACAGCCAAATCACACTTCTCTCTCAAACCACCATCATCATCAACCATCTCAAGATCTTCAACCATTTCGAAGTCCCTGATCAGATGGAAGCAAGCGTTTCATCCAGTTCAAGCTTGAGAAGGAGAGCTCCATTTAGGTGCTACTGTGGTGAAAAACCAGTGTTAGTGGTTTCATGGACACCAGAAAACCCTGGCAGAAGGTTTTATGGCTGTATAAACTACTGGGTATTTCAATATTTGATTTTTTTTTTAAATTAATCATGTTTTTTCTACTGGGTATTGCAAGCTTTGTTACTGTTGGTGGGTTATTGATGTTACTCTGTTTTAGTGAGATGGGGTTTACTTCCTCTTCATTGTTTTTGGTTTTTTTTTTTTTTTCCAATGTCTATTATTTTCTGATAAAACAAGGGAAAATCTAGGAAAATTGATTTTGAATCATGGGGTTTTCGTGTTTTTATTTTTATTTTTATTTTTATTTCATTGGGGTTAAGAGAAAGGGAGGAATTGTGTTTTGCATTGGGGTTTTCGTGTTTTGCATTTATTTCGTTTTCCTGGGTTTGGAAGGAATAATTTTGGGTTTTTTCATTTCTTGTTTTACTAAGCTGTTTGGTGGTGTAAAAAATGGTGGGGAATTGTGTTGATATATCTGTGAGTTTTCCAGTGTTAGTGGTATGTTTGTACTTATAAAGAGGAAACCAGTGTGCAAGTGGAGAATTATCATCAGTATGGTAATGTTTATCGAATTAGCTGGGGAATATTTTCCTTTTGTTGACAATTGTATTATTTTCCTTGACAATTGTTGCAAGTGGAGAATGTTTTCCTTTTCAATTTCATGGCAATTGTATTATACAGTCCTTATTGGTCATTAAGTAGCTTGATGGATAAAGAAATTGGTTTGCATTTCAGGTTGGGCGAAAGTGCAAATTCTTCCAATGGCGTGATGATGAGATATGTGAACATGGTAAGGTGCTCATCCCAGAGCAAAGGCAACGAATTATCAGACTAGAGGCCGAGGTTGCAAGATGCTACAGGAGAGAGAAGTTTTACACTGTGGCTTTGGCATTCTTATTGGTGATATGTGGGATTTGTGTCTTTAATTGTATGGGTCGTTAGACAAGTAGTGGAAGTTTGATTAGGCAGCAACTGGGTAGGTAGTGTGGAAGTGTTTATGTTTGGTTAGCATGTTACATAGATAGGGGAGTTTCAATATCCTGTAATTGCTAATGCATAGGGCTGGCAGGCTGGCAGTGTGTAAATTTTTTGGTTAGGCAGTTAGCATGGAAACACCTGCTGGCTTTTTTTTTTGTACCATTCTTGGAATGAAATGAATACCCCTGTTTTCTAACTGTGTTGTTCAATGGTAAAATATTAATAATGATCCTTTCTCTCCTTTGTAACTCTTTCCCCACATTGAATGATATGGAATTTGTGTGTGCTTGACATTTGTTTAGTATTCATCAATGTGGGATAACTGTGTTTATGAACTGTGGGGCTGCTGGAATGTGTTTATGAACCGTGTTCATACTGGTTTCAGTTTAATAAAATAAAAAATACAAAGTTAAATAACCAATTGGAAAAAAGAGATGTGAATATGAAATTTTATAATTTCAAAGTCAGAGAGTAAATGATGACAATTCAAGGCATGTTGGCACAGTACCAATGTTTCCAAATATTACCAATGTGACAAAAAACAATCCCAAAGCCACAAAAAGAATAGATTATGAATTAAAGAGTTTTGACCAAGGTATATCCAAAAAGTTTATAAATCTTATTATATTGTTTTGTCTTTTTGGGTATTGCAACTTATATAGCATCAGACTCCAATATTAGGGATAGATAGACAAAGGCCAGGTGACCCTTCTGGTTCCACTGTTGGGCATGCCTTGTTTTGCTATGTTCCATGGCAGCCACAGAGCCAGGTGTGCAAAACTGCAAATATATTTAGGGTGGTCAAATCTTTTGACAGATTGACTTAAGGCACATTACAAAATACTTGATGAACCAAACTTTTTGCAAATTTCTACTAGCAAATTTCTGCAAAAATTTGTTTGATTTCTGCAGCAAATTTCTGCTGCAATAAAAATTTCTGTCTTTCGAACAAATTTTTGCAACAAATTTCTACAGAAATTTGTTGGATTGCTGCAATACAAATTTCTGCTGCAATCCAACAAGTTTCTGCATAAAATTTCTGCAATACAAATTGCTGCAGCAAATTTTTTAGGTTGCTGCAATACAAATTTCTGCCACAATCCAACAAATTTCTGCAACAAATTTTGCTGCAATGCAACAAATTTCTGGAAAAAAAAATCTCTGCAGCAAATTTCTGCAGTTCCACTGCATACAGTCACAGTTCTACTGCATATTTCTGCTGCACATAGTCACAACTCACAGCACACAGCACACAGTAACAACTCACAAATTTCTGCTGCATATTAATAGTACAAACACTTACAGCAAATACAGTAACAACTCACAAACACTTACAAATTTCTGCTGCACACAGTAACAACTCACAACTTTCAGCTTGTGCCAACTAAGTCACAGTTTGTACAAACACTTACAGCAAACACAGTCAAACAAATACAAACACTTACAGCAAACACAGTCAAACAAATACAAACACTTACAGCAACACTACAAAATATCATATGTATAGTCAGTTCTACAAATTTCAGCACTAGACCACAGTCACAGTTACCACTTTCTACAAAATAAAAGGCAATGTTCCATACTTAACCCTATCACCATAACTACACAAAACAAGCAAAAAAATTAACTTGTGCTCTCTTCACTTTCTTGGACCATGCACAGATGATGATTGACTCCCACCATGTCTGATTGCTTCCATGTATCTGGATGCATTCTTAGAAGCCTTTACAGTCTCTGATGTGACCACCCTTGCCTTTTTCTGCCTTGGCTTTGGGTTGCTGCTGCTGGAGTTTTGATGTGCACGTACATTCTGTGTGGTGCAGCCTGACTGGTGTGGTGCAGCTTCAGTGGAGCTGTGCTGTTGGGTATATGTGCTTCTAGTCCTGGCATGAGGTGTTACATTTGGACTGGGTTGGTGCATCCTGGTCTGAGATGGTGCAAATTGAGTGGCTGAGCTTGTCTTGGCATGAGATGGTGCACCTGGCCTGAAGCTGGGCTTGCTGGATTGGCGTGGTGCACTTGGAGTGGCTCGGCTATGCATGCTAGACTGAGGTGGTGCAGCTGGAGTGGAGCTGAAACTATGCATGCTGGCCTACAAACAGCAACTAATAGTTGGATTAATGCTGTGTGTTCATAGGATTAGAAAAATCTGTTTTAATAAATGGCTAGCAAAGCAAAGCTAAGCAAGTCACAGGGCATGCAATGGCTAATGAGAGTCATGGAAAAGCACATATGTAAGCATGAGTTTACTGTAAAATGTAAATGACAACCGGCCAGAATTTTTTTTTTTTTTGGTTTTGTTTTTGGGGCCAAGCAAATAAATTACTATGACAAGCTCATCTACAATTGTATTTCACATATATTACATTTTTAGATGAACCGGTTCTATTTGTGGAGTTCCCTCCAATCTCACCCTTGCAACTTCTTTTATTATGCCCTAACTTACCACAGGTCTTGCATTGCTTAGAGATGCCGACTCTCCTTGTTGGCTCATTAGGTTCCCTTGCTCTCTTCTTCTTTGGTCTGCCAGGTGGTCTTCTTTTGATGGGAGGCTGAACTAGGGTAACACCACTAGGTCTCCACATATTGGCTCCATTGATTGGTGTTATGATTGGTTCATAGCAAGCCTTGTACGTAGAGACATGGTAACATGGATGAACATACTGCTCAGCATCTTGTCTGTTAAAAAATATGCAGCTGATTGCATGAGCACAAGGTATGCCACTTATATTCCACTTCCTACAGCTGCAGTGTGCTGTGGCCAAGTCAACGGTGAAGCTTTGCAGACCATTTTTTACTTCAAATTAGGTCTGTCCTGCCCAACAAGCTACCCACCTATTGGCTGCCAATTTTTCCTTGTGCAACCTTTTAAGAACCTTGGCACAAATATCTGACTCTACTCTCTGAATCTTCTCTCTGTTCTCTTGAAACCGAGTCATGATATACAGCCTGATACACTCAAGCTGCAAGTACATACAAGTAAAATAAAACATTAGATATTAATTACAAAATCTACTAAATTGTGAGTTGTTACTGTGTTTGCTGTAAGTGTTTGTACTATTAATATGCAGCAGAAATTTGTGAGTTGTTACTGTGTGCTGTGTGCTGTGTGCTGTGAGTTGTGAATGTGTGCAGCAAAATTTGTTGCAGAAATTTGTATTGCAGAAATTTGGATTGCAGTAGAAATGGGTACTGTAGCAAGAAATTTTGTGCAGAAACTTGTTGGATTGCAGCAGAAATGGGTATTGCAGCAACCCAACAAATTTGCTGCAGCAATTTGTATTGCAAAAATTTTGTGCAGAAACTTGTTGGATTGCAGCAGAAATGGGTATTGCAGCAACCCAACAAATTTGCTGCAGCAATTTGTATTGCAAAAATTTTGTGCAGAAACTTGTTGGATTGCAGCAGAAATGGGTACTGCAGCAAGAAATATTGTGCAGAAACTTGTTGGATTGCAGCAGAAATTTGTATTGCAGCAATCCAACAAATTTCTGCAGAAATTTGTTGCAGAAATTTGTTCGAAAGACAGAAATTTTTATTGCAGCAGAAATTTTCTACAGAAATCAAACAAAACATACAAGTAAAATAAAACATGTGATATTAATTGCAAAATCTACTAAAAACAGTACCAAACAATGAACCTAATTAAATGTAGGTAATCACAAAGACTCATACCATGCTAATAATAGGCTTAGACCTGAATTTAAGAATCCTACTGTTGAAACTCTCACATATATTATTTACTATAGTGTCAGTCAAGGCATCCTTACTAAACATGTGTTTGGCCCATTTTGTTGTTGAATGAGCATCCAACCAGCCGTGTGCATCAACATCAATGCCCTTCAATTCATCCATCACCCTATCAAACTCTTCTTTATAAGTTGCCTTGGCTGCCCTCCAAAAGAATTCTCTAATCAGAACACCAGGATGGTTCTTCCTAAAGTTGTTGTAGAGGTGCCTACAGCAAATTCGATGCTCATACTGTGGCCAGTTATCAATAAAAGTATGCACCAACCCCTGTCACAAACAGTACCAATGTCCTTAATTTGTCTTAGAGATAAATACAATGCGTAAATGAAGAAAAAAAATAACCAAATAGAGAATAAATTACACACCTTTTGCTGGTCTGACATAAACACCCATCTCCTATCCTGACCTATGTCTGCAAGCAACAAATTGATGAACCAAGTCCAAGAGTCCTTGGTTTTAGCCTCTACCACTGCATATGCAAGTGGGAAATACTCCTGATTAGGATCTCTACATACTGCAGTAATCAACTGTCCCCCAGACTTGTTCTTCAAATGGCAGGCATCCAAACCAATGAATGGCCTGCATCCAGACAAAAACCCCTTCTTGCAACCCTCCAAACATATGTATAGCCTCTCAAAATAAGGCACCCCACATACTAAATCCATCTCAGCCGCTAAATCACCATCATGGAAGGTATGTACCTTCATAAGGATGGTACTACCAGGACTAGTTCTTCTTAATTCCTCACAGTACTCCCACAGCTGATTGTACTGTTGTGTATAAGCCCCCTCAACATATTCTTGAGCCTTTTCCCTAGCCCTACCTGCTTTTCCTACACTTATGTTTAGGGTGTACTTGTCATGGACAGCCTCTTGGATGTCTTTCAGCTTGATATCGGGCTGTCTTTTCACCTTCTTCATCAACTTCTTCCCAATGTATGATGAAGTACACCTAGGATTCTTATATGTTCTAGAGCAAGTGTGTTCCAATGTCAAAGTCCTTAATTGGTAGCTCCTCTCCCTTGGCACCTTTGTTAGATATGCAACAAACTTGCACCCTTCTTGGCATACAGCTCTTACCCTTTGTAGATAATTTTTAACAAATTTTATCCCCCATCCACTAGAAACTGCATAATCTGTTATTGCTTCCTTAAATTGCTTAGGTGTAGTAAATAGCATATCTTTCTCAAAATAAATATGCTCAGCCTTAGCCATTGGCTTAAACATAGGGAACTTTCTCACTTGCTCTTTTTTTTATTCCCTTTCATCTCCCACATGTGTCTGGTTATCATCCTCAGACTTATCATCACTATCATACCCATACTCATCATCAGATGATGATTCTACAACACTGTGCAATTCCTCACTCTCATAATCAGAATTCATTATACCAGCACCCATTTGGCCTGGTTCATTAACTTCAGCATCATCCTTACCATCCCAACTGTCACTACTATCCTCAACAAAGTCCCTAACACCATGACCCAACTCTACATCATCTTCTAGGCCACTTCCCCCATCATCACTTCCCACATTATCACTACTATCACTTATATCAATGACCTCAGGTGGATGCTCAATGATAGGTTCTTTACCTACTCTTCTTGAACCCGCTTGAGAAGTAGCCACCTTAGTAGGAACACCAACATTAACCTCAAACTCATCCTCATTTTTAAAAGTTTGATCATTAAAATACATGTCATCACTATCACTATCATAAAAATCATCCCCATCATCTTCACTACCATCATCATTGTCATAATAACCTGTAAAGTCTTGTTCCAATGCCAATGGCTGCACACCCTCACTAGCATCCTCTCCTTCATCAACTAATATAGGCTCATGTATTGGGTGCTCTACATACACATGAATATCTTGATGACTCCTCACTAATTCTGTCAGGTACATGGCATCACTATCACCAACAATCAACTGGAAGTCTGCCAGTTCTTGGTCCACTTCAGGCATTTTATACCACAGCTTGCTAATAGACGTGTACCCAAAATCCCTACATATACTCTCTATCTCAACCTTAGACCACCTGTCAAGATCACAATTATCAACTATATCTACTGCACCTCCCACATATTTTCGACCATTCTCAGTAAAATGGCCACCATGATGCACGGATATACTAAATAGGTTATCCATTCTGCATGCAACATAACACCAAAACCAATTAAACAATGCTAGGTACAGAACAAAATATATATTATATTTAACAAAACAACACTCATTCCTAATAAAATATTCTATTATGCATGCAGACAACACAACACTTTATCAAATATTTAAGTAAAAATCATACTAAAAGAAATAGAGAAAGCACTTTTGTCATACACGGGGAATACAAGGACCACACAGTAAACCACAAACAAACACATGCAAACAAGGACCAACAAACAGTCAAAAAGCCAAAATATACAAAAAGGCAACACAACACTTAATCAAATATTTAATTAACAATACAACATTTCAATAATTTTGTCATACTAAAAGGAACAGAGAAAGCGCTTTTGTCATACTCGGGGAACACAAGGACCACAATGTAAACCACAAACAAATACATGCAGACAAAGACCAACAAACAGTCAAAAAGCCAAAATATACAAAAACTTTGTGGCCCCTACTAGGAAAAAGCCAACAAGCTTCTTGTAAAGCTATAAATAAGGACAGAGAGAAGACATTTTCACAAAGACAAAGGCCTCTAAGCTTTCATTTTCTCCACTGCCAGGCACCACAGTGTGGGTATCAAGTGGGATTTTTCGGAGATGGGCTTTGAGAAAGAAGTGCCTCTCGTGTGGGTATCAAGTTAGTGTCTCTCTTTCAGAGATGGGCTTCGTGAAAGAAGTGAGATTTTTCGTGAGATGGTTGATGATGATGGTGGTTTGAGAGAGAAGTGTGATTTTTCCTTAGCTTGATGATGGTGGCGTTTCGGCAGAGGCAGAGCTTCACTTCGCTTCACTTCACTAGGCTAGGGATTAAGTTTGATTTGGGAGAAAAGGTGCGCACCAGGGATGAAGGGTGGGTAAGTACACACGTGTGGGGGCTGGACTTATCTCATTACCTGCGCGCCAGTGGAAGGTAAATTGAGGATAAGTGCTTCACGTGACACTCACGTGAGTTATTAATCTCATTCCTTCCTTATTTTATTCACCAGCGTGTAAAAAAAATAATATTTTATTCATCCCGTCAGTTTTCCCGTTAATTGGTGACGGAATGAGGCTTTAAGGACTAAAACGGAAAGCGTAAATTGGTTTTAGGGACTAAAAGTGGAAAAAATAAAATGTAGGGACTAAAATGGAAAAACGTCAAAATGTAGGGACTAAAAGTGCATTTACGCCTATAAAATTTTATAACATGTATGGGCGATAGTCGGATATACTATAAAGATTTTATAAGCTAAAGGCCCACTTTCTTTAATAACTTTACAAAGCCCCAACCCACAAACCTATTCTAAAAAACCCAGCATGTTAGGTTGGGGTTGGTGACACTGAAATCACAAAAGTCCTCTCTCTTTCTCTTTCCTTCAATAATATACCGGTCTCTTCGAAAATATATCGGTTTTTTATGGTCCGTTTGGATTGAAGGTGAGTAAAGTAAAATTGTCTCAAAATTAACTTATTTTCAGCCAACTCTACTTTACTCCTTTTCACTTCCCCTCCCTCCCCCCTCAATCTAAATAAGCCCTTACAGATTGTGATTTGTGATATCAACATAAATGAAATTTTCCCTCCACACTCTTACTTTAGACATCAATCACAATTTAATGTTTTTTTTATATATATATTCTCTTCCCTCTTGGAAAGTTAAAAACTTTCAAACCTTCAAAGTTGTCATCGTTTTTGAATTTGGGGATTTACTCATCTAGAGATAATTTTCATGTAGAGCACGTCCTACATCAAGCTTGCCGTTGTGTAAGTCTAGCTATTTTCCTACTAGACGTACACTACTTTGTTCTATATAAGATTCACTTTCGAAGATCAAATATACAATACTCTGTTTTTTTTTTTTTTTTTTTTTTTCACTCTCTATCTTATACTTATAACTTTCTCTTTAGGCATCTAAGATGAGTTCGAAACTCTGTTTGTAAGTGCACGCTAATAAAGTTGTTATTGTATCCTAAAGAGCAATATAGGGAAAAAAAAAAAATCTCATTACATCAATTTTTTCTTTATGAAATTTTTTATGTGGACCAGTAAGGAATAATCCAAGGAGCTGAATGAGCGTAGGGAAACATGCACTCAAATTAGTGCCTTCTACCGACTACCCCGCTCGCCAATAATATAACAATTGACTGTGAAAGACAGTGACAAGTATAGCAGGAAAAATGGGCTCATTTTAATTTATCTCTCGTTTTTCTATAATGGCGGCCTTGACTATGTGGCTGCTACTCAAGGAACGGCGTCTACACCACACCCATTCACTACTGTTAGTATCTCGTTTTGTCCTAAAGTATGAGACTTCTCACTTCTGCAATTGCATGATAAATTATAAAACAACTCCTTTAAAGATGACTTTTTTTTTTTTTTTTTTTTTTTAGAGAATGTCCTTTAAAGGTGACTTAGTAGTAGAGAGTCTTTATGATCCATTATATTTCTAAGTTCGGAAGTTATGTGTTTGAATAATACCAAACCTTATTACTGATTAGTTATTAGTGCTTGAGTGACACGTAATACAATGACTTAAGTAACATGGGGCAGTGATCGCATTTGTGACTGCAAGCCCCTTGTTTTTCTTTTAATAAAAAAAATGAAAAAAATAGTTAAATTTAATTACAACCATAAATGCAATTCATTAAAATTTTCAATTAAATTCATATATATAATTGTAGTTAATTGAATCTAATTATCCTCGTTAAAGATGATATTTTTTTTATACAATTGGTTAAATTCACTGTGTTTTTTTATTAATTTATGAGAAAATCTACTATGTGTTTGAATTTAGTTGTGTGGCAAATTGTACTACAATTAAAAGAAGAGTAATGCTATAATCACAACTATTTTACAACATTTTTACAAAATATTGATGTGACAAACTTCTTATTAGTTTTTATCTAGGCACATAATTAATATCACTTTTTTTCATTTACCAATAATCATTCACCACATTAGCAGTTTGTAACATTTTTTTTAAAATAATTTGTATCTCTAGCATTATTCTTAAAAAAATCTATGTTTTGCCAATTATAAAAATTTTATTGTTAATGAGTATTTTAATTTAAAATTAATTTATAATGTCTACATTATCGTCCAAACTAATTCTCTAATTAGAGGGCACAAGAGTCTTGAATTAGAATATATAAAATTAGTGTAGACAATTACATTTAACCTTACCATAGTACAATTTCATTATTTAACCCTACCATAAAATTAGTGTTTACTACTTAGGCTGTGTTTGGTTCGTGTAAAAGCATTTCCGAAAAATATTCCATTTTCCGGAAATGCTATTTTCCGGAAAGGAAAATGTTTTCATGTGTTTGGTTGCATTTCAAAAAATTTCCCGAAAAATATTTTCTAGTGTTTGGAAAAGAAGAAGGAAGAGACAAACCCAGAAAAACACGGACAAAACCCAGAAAAAAAAATCATCAACGATCGACGCTCAACTGGCTAGTTCAACGAGGGGCGAGATCGCGATCGACGCTCGACTGGGTTCGACGGACAAAACCCAGAAGAACACGGCGCGATCTCGTGATCGACGACGCGATCTCGTGAAGTACCGATCGACGCTTAGCGAGATCGCGATCGACGCAGTGCTTCGCGAGATCGTGATCTCGGATCGTGATCGACGGCGCGATCGGTGCTCTGTGAAGTCTCTTCTTCCTCTCTCTCTCTGATCTGGGCTCTCTCTCTCTCTCTTTTTCCAAAAATATTTTGAAGTGAAAATGAAAGTGTAAAATGATTTCCATAGTCAAAGCCTTTTTTTTTCGGTCAACGGAAATTAATTTCCGAAAAATTCTATTTTCCAGACCAACCAAACACCCACATTTCCGGAAAAGCATTTTCGGAAGTGATTTTCACCCAAAACAAACACACCCTTAAAGGAATAAGAGTTCAGTTCCAAGTGTTAAAGTCATTCAAATCTGTCCAAGAATCAAGTGAAGAAGTACTGGATTTTAAAACTCGACAGCTAGCTCGATAGATGGCATCTATTGAGGTTTAAAAGGCAGATTTAGCCCGATGCTCGACAGCTGCTCAATTGATAAGCTATCTATCGAGATTTATGAAAATCAGTTTTTCAAATCTAATTTCAGAGCAATCCGTGTATACATGTTTGGGTTTTCTTTTCTCACAACCCTAAACATATATAAAGATTATTTTAAGGGCCGTCAAAGGTGGCACAAGTGTGAGGCAAAGTTTTGTTCATGCAAATTGTGACTGGAGACAAAATTTGCCCTAGTTCATCTTTCTCTTGAAAAAGCTGCTGCGTTTGTATGCCGTTGGGTTTTGTAACCAAGGAGCTTCGTGATCTTCATTGTGTTGATGAACTGAAGAACTTTGCAACCAACATCTTTCTCAAGTTGGTGAGTAAATCGCGTACTGGGATCCGCGCATCGATTGGTTAGTCACGTACTAGGAGTCGTGCATTGAAAATGAGAGATTGTCATTACAGAATAAGTCAAATTGGGTATTGGGGTAAAAGTTCAACTATAGGTTGATATAAGGTACTAAGATTCCTTTACTTGTAATCGCTTGTTGTGATAATAATGAATTCTCAAGAGTAGTGACTTTAAAATCACTCGGTGGGGTTTTTGCCTTGAGGTTTTCCCCATTCGTAAAGAAATCATCGTGTCAACTTTATTTTCCGCTACATATTAACTTAGTTGGTGATTTGTTTGTGCTACCATGTGTTTTGCATGTTAATTGAATTAATTAATTAATTTGGCTAAATCAATTGGTTAATTTCTTACAAGGGGTCAATACATTCTTGGCCTATCATCAATTAACCATATTAAAATGGATTAGAAACTTTTTCTTTCTCCTTTACAAATTGTGGTATGTATATACCTTTTTCACATATGCTCAAGTGAAGTACCCATTAGGATTTCCTTTAATTATGATAAACATTTTTTTTAAAGGAAGTTCTATATTTATTAAATGATATATATATTTATATATGTATATGTCGAGGGCTATGTAGCTAAATTGGCACCTCCCCATACACAAAGTGTCTGGGGTTTAGGGGAGAAAATGTTCAAATTGCAAGAGTCAGGGAAAAAAGATTCAAGTTACAGGATTAGCAGCATATTGTAATTATTTCTAATATATATATATATATATATATATATATATATAGAGAGAGAGAGAGAGAGAGAGAGAGAGAGAGAGATATTGTTTTCCTTGAGTTAAAGCAGTTGTGATGGAAGTGTGGAGTGGATGGTTTTTTTTTTTTTTTTTTTAGTCCTTGAGTATTTTGGATTGTTTCAAACGAGTAATGGCTCCTCTTAGGCTCCTAAAATTTTTGGCTTATTGATTTTGCTATCTATAACTTTGATTCTTCTTTACCTAATAAAGTTTGGAATTTTCCGTAAGTACATTTTTTCTTCAAGAAAATGAATAGAAATCTCCCTTCATGTTCAAGCTCATGTTAATGTTCATATTTGTATCTTTTGCAATACTCAATAAGTTCATATTGTGAATTATCAATTGTAGTTAAGAAAAAAAGTATAAACACAATACTATTCAATTAAACTAACGTGAAAAATTAAATCTATTAGATTAAAAAAAAGGGACATGAAAATGAAAATTGCACAAAAAATTTCTTAAATAGAATTAAAATAATTTTTACTCAATATTGTTTATCAAGCAATCATGTACTAACTAACAACATTCCAAACATTATGTGCATAATGGGGTGATGAAATGGTTGTTCAGTTTATTTAAGAAATGTGATCTAGCTAATAGAAATTAAAAAAAAAAAAAAAAATACAATAACTTTCATGCATAGTCATGAATTATACCTTTACATATATCTTATGCATTTTATGAGTTTTATTTTATATAAATGTATTTCATAAAATTAACAAAATTTATCATAAAACCCTTCATTGTATTTTTTTAAATCACTACATAAAGATACCATTTGTTTTGTCTTATCAACACACTTCTTGATATCCTAAACACATCTTAGATCTACCAAATTACAAGCATATTTTGTCAAAGGATATGCCAATACATAGAAAATATTACCCTAAAACTAGTCAATGTATTAAGTTGAATGACATTATTTGGTTCTCCCCTTTAAAAAAAAATAAAAAATAAAAAATAAAATAAATAATAAAAAACCTTAAGTTCAAAGTCTTCTCTCCAAGGGATATTTTTATGAAATGAAGATTTCCTTCGTAGAGTTGTCTCAAATTCTAGTTGTAACTTGGAAAGCTATTTAGGTTTCCTAGTTAAAGAAGAAAAAACTAATTTGGTTATTTTTTTTGGGGGGGGGGGGGGGGTGGTGTTTGGCTATTCCTTTGAGTGGAAGAAAAGCATATTCATTGTGAAAGAAATATTGTATTCATTGTCTACAAAGGAATCTGAATTGAGTCTCTATAAATAGATGGTACTACAAATAATTTTATGGTTTTGGTCCAAAGGCCACCCCCTAAATAACTCTCCTACTTGTTAAATAAGAAAGATGTATCCCCATCCAACCAATTTTAAAATCCTTGATTTTGGATAAACTTCTACTCTCCCACTACACAAATTCAAATGTCCTTAAGTTTACAAAAACCAAAATTTCGGAGATAAAAAATTAAAACCATTTGAAACTTCTCATCTATTTAATGGAAACTCCCCGGCTTGTTGTAAAGAAAATAAAAAAGTGTATCTCATTCTCATCCACATAAGGTAAGATAAGATATAACTATTTGCGTGGTTAATAAGCTTAAGCCGACTGTCATGGAAAATGTGAGATTCCTTAAAAGTCAAAATTGTTTACTCGAAACTTGGGTGATGCGGCTGCCGGGTGACCCATGAATTGTGGGAGCTTGACTTTAGGTATGAATACATATTACATTTACATATGATGTTCTCCTCAACATGATGTATGTAAACCACCCAGCAAAAAAAAAAAACATGATGTATGTAAACCAACCCTGCATTTCTTAGAATGAAAAGAAGAAATTGTATGCAAATATAGCCATGTTTTCCAAGCTTGTAATACTGCTCCCTCTCCTAATAAGTGTTGTAGGCTCCCAAGATACCAACTTCATTTACAATGGTTTTAGATCAGTCAATCTTAGCCTACACAGCATAGCCACTATCACTTCTAACGGTCTTTTGGAGCTCACCAATGACACCAAACAGCAAAAGGGTCATGCTTTCTACCCTACTCCAATAAGCTTCAAGAACTCATTGAATGACAGTGCTTTCTCTTTCTCTACGACTTTCGTCTTTGCCATTGCTTCCGGATATCCAACTCTAAGTGGTCAAGGGATAGCTTTCGTGATTTCTCCAACTAGAGGGCGGCCAGGAGCTCTTCCAAACCAATACCTTGGCCTTTTCAATGAGACCAACAATGGTAATGCTACCAATCATGTCGTCGCTGTAGAGCTCGATACAATCCAGAACCAAGAATTTAAAGATATCAATGATAACCATGTTGGGGCGGACATAAATGGAATGGTGTCCGAGAATTCTTCTCTAGCAGGTTATTATGCTGACAGTGGTGCCTTTATGAACTTGACCCTTATCAGTGGAAACCCAATGCAAGTTTGGGTGGAATATGATGGTGTCAAGAAGCAACTCAATGTAACTTTAGCTCCAATTGATGTTTGTAAACCCAAATTTCCACTATTGTCTTTGTCCAGTGATCTTTCACCTATCATTAACAAAACCATGTATGTTGGGTTCTCTTCCGCAACTGGCGGTTTCCTAACTTCCCATTATATTTTGGGTTGGAGCTTTAAGATGAATGGTAAGGCTCAAGAACTTGCCCTTTCTCAACTTCCCAAGCTGCCTCGAGGTAAAGAGAGATCTAAACTTTTGACAATTGGATTGCCTGTGATTCTTGTTAGTTTAGTCTTGGTAGCAATTTCAGGTGCAACGTATGTCATAAAAAGGAAAAGGAAGTTTGCAGAATTGGTAGAAGACTGGGAGGTTGACTATGGGCCTCACAGATTCAAATACAAAGATCTTTGTATTGCTACAAAAGGATTTAGGGACAAAGAACTATTGGGTAGTGGTGGATTTGGTAAAGTTTATAAAGGTGTACTAACTACCTCTGAAATTGAGATTGCTGTGAAGAAGGTCTCTCATGAATCAAGACAGGGAATGAGAGAATTTGTGGCTGAAATTGTGAGTATAGGTCGGCTTCGCCACAGAAATTTAGTACCACTCTTGGGCTATTGCCGAAGAAAAGGAGAATTGCTTTTGGTGTATGACTACATGTCCAATGGAAGCCTAGACAAGTACCTCTTTGATCAACCTCAGGTCACCCTCAGTTGGAGCCAGAGATTTAAAGTCATAAAAGATGTGGCATCGGGGCTGTTTTATCTACACGAAGGATGGGATCAGGTTGTCATTCACAGAGACGTGAAGGCTAGTAATGTCTTGCTAGATGGTGAACTGAATGGTAAATTAGGTGACTTTGGTCTTGCAAGATTATATGACCATGGAACTGATCCTCAAACTACCCATGTGGTTGGAACTCTTGGGTATCTTGCGCCAGAGCATACGCAAAGTGGCAAGGCCACAACAAGCACCGATGTGTTCGCTTTTGGGGCCTTTATGCTCGAGGTTGCTTGTGGAAGAAGACCAATACAGGCAAATGGGCCACCAGAGGATTCGATTTTGGTTGATTGGGTGTTTTCTCATTTTAGCCGAGGCGAAATTATGGAGGCAAGGGATCCAAATTATGGTACAAGTTATGTAGCAGAAGAACTAGAGTTGGTATTGAAACTGGGATTGATGTGCTCTCATTCAGAGGCTGCTGCAAGGCCTAGCATGCGCCTAGTTGTACAGTACTTAGAAGGTGATGTTCCTTTTCCAGACTTAACATCGCTTGGTCTTTCTTCCACCGGCTTAACATTTGCACATAGGGATGGTTTCGATGATTTTTTCATGTCCTATCCGTCTTCTACGAACCAGGCTTTTTCTCATACGTCTTCCATTGCAGAGTCACTTCTCTCAGGGGGCCGTTAATACTAAAAGCTTATATTTGTGCTTGTGATTTGTGACTTCCTACTTATCCAAAAAGACAGAAAGTGGTGAAATTTTTTGAATGTGATCTTTTTAATGATTGAACTGTACTACAATATAGTTTTTTCTCCAATGTGTGCAGTGTATATATATAACAATGTGATTGTGAAAAGTATAAACATGAAAATTGCGATCTCTCTAGCTCTTTGGGATTTTCTCTAGTCATGTTTGCTTAGCACATTTCCAGATTTCCTTCCTCTAATTGTACAACAATTTGCATTGAATTCCACCAGTCCATTTTTTGTTTTTTCTTTAAATAGATGGTGAAATAACATCAACTCATAAATTCTGATGACGTCTATTTTATTTTTTTGTGTTCCACTCCATACGCTACCAATTATAATAACTTACTATTTATTTATTTAATTTTCTAAATAAATGTTCTAAGAATATTTGTTTAGAAAATACTTTTAAAATTTTTTTATACAAAATGAGAAAAACAATTGATTTTTGTGACAATTTTATATATTTCCTATAAGAATGGTAGCAAAACTTTTTTTAAAATTGGTCATTAACAAATGCCCTAAAAACACCCGTCAACTGAATCCAAATATAAAATAGAAAAAAAAAAATCAACCACATAGCGTATTATGATTAGTGAAATATAATGTAGAACATAAAAAGTGAAAAAGCCGATTTGTATTCGAATCTAACTATTAATTGAAGGGAACATACTAAATTGTCGATGACATTTATACCCAAAGACAAATTGTCAAGGACAAATTAAATTTCCATTGTTAGAAATTCAATTTTTTCACTCATGATATGTCAAAAGATTAAGTTTATGTCCAATCAAACTTTTCCATTGTTAGAAATTCAATTTTTTTACTCACGATATGTCAAAGGATTAAGTTTATGTTCATTGCACTGATGCATTAGATAAAAATTGTGTCCAATGTCTTTAACACATGGTCAAGGAATTTTTTTTTTTAATTTTGAAATTGTCTCGTTTAATCAAAAGGACTTGAGCCAAGGCATGATAATGCATAAGTAATTAACCATCAACTTTTTGTCCTTGTCTTATTAAGAAACACACAAAAGAGAGGAAAAAATATTCTAACAAAAAAGTAAAATGTTGAATTGAAATTGCTTCCATTTACGTTACAAACCTACTATGATTGAGGTTAAATCTATTTCAAAAAGATAACAAAATGATATATATTAAGTTGTAATTTCTCATGTTCTTGGTCGACTTTATTTTGTGCCAATTTCATTATAATTCCATACACATTTTCTATGTGTTATGTGGGTTTTATTCTTAGAAATCACATTAAAAGTAACTAGATCTACCATCTCATGAGATAACTCGCCAAACAAAGCAAAATAATGATTTTTTTTTTTTTTTTTTAAGCCAGAGAAAAGGAAAAACTACCAAAGAAAGCAATTGCAAAAGATCAACCCCATAAAGTAGAATCGGCAAGTAAAGATCGATTCTTAAGTAGCCTTTGTTTTTACATGATTAGCAAATATTATCAGTTAATAAATTAAATAAGGATAAAGTTTAGCTACAAAAATGGTTATAGTCTAAAGTTAGAACTTTCTTCAAAAAAATTATCATTACTACATATTTTGTAAATCTAATAATTGAATTGTATATTCTTTACGTTCTTAATATATATGTCAAATTTTGTGTCAATTGGATATTATTTAATATATGATCTATAAGCTTATATTTTATGTATAATTTTAAACAACAAAAACTTGCAATTTAAACAATTTATTGATGACATAACTATTGATGTTTAATTTTCTAGAAATTTTGCAAGCATAGAGGATATAAGAAGAAAATGCAATTCAATAGTGAATTTGTCAAAATTCACCTCCAATAAAAAGATATTGAGTAGGGTTGTAGTTTTAACTAAATTTTGTCCTTAAAATAATTCCTGATGTTTATACTGCTAATCTTTGTTACTAGAGGTAGTTTCCTTTATTGCCAGAGGTAGTTTATTGTTTTAGTTGGCTCACGGTGGCTCTGGCATCTTTTCCTAACTTTAACATTGATTCTAATGGTGTTAGATGTGGAGGTTCAGTGCTAAGAGCATTCACATTCAGAGTACTAAAAAATTTAACCTTTAGCACTTCAAAAGGCTAATAAATCTATTTTAACATCTCACTTAACAATGCATGATAAATCTCATCTCCTACTTTAACATACAACCAATCACCATGGCGCAACCAATAAGACAACAACCATGGCACCCAACCACAACAACCCATGGCACAACCCATAGCAACCAGCCACTCAACCACCACCATAATCCAACAACCCAACACACAATCCAAGCAGAAAAAAACTTAGCAACCACCACCTAAAACCTAGCAAAGCCAATCCACAACCCACCACAATCGAGCAACACCTTTCTTGGCAACCCAATCCAAAATCAACCCAACCACAAACTTGCGTATCCACCGTGGCTTGTGTTTGTGTACAACATCGGCCGTTGGAAGCCTAGGCCATCACAATCATTGTCTACCCTAGGCTGATCTAAAAGAGAGAGTTTTGAGAGTGTGAAAATAGAAGAGAGAGCAAGAGACAAGGAGAGTGTGAGAGAAATTATTTAAAAAATGAATAGCAACTTGTTAGTAGCAATTACTATAACAAGTTGCTAAAATTTGTTTAACTTAGGCAATTTGGATGAAAAATGTTTTTTTTTTTTTTTTTTGGTTGATATTGGGGGTGCTAAAAAGCATTTTGGCTATTTTAATCAAAGATTATGAGATGTTATTATATTTGACCATTGTAACTAATTATATTTAAATTTTTCCATAAAAAATTTGCATTTAAATTTTGGTAAAATACTTGCAGCTGTTAAAAAAATAGTACAAAAGATAAGGGTGTGTTTGGTAGAGTTGTTAAACAACTCATTTTCAGTTTTTAAACAACATTACACATATTTCCACATACTTTTTCACTCACACGTATTTCAAAAAATTACAAACAATATTACTCAAACTCCTCTATCAAACGAGCTCTTATATTTCTTTTTGGAAAGGGTAAACTTTTCATTTGTACGAGTACCAGTTTGAATTTAAACTTGCATGTGTAATGAAAAAAAAAAAATTAAGGGAGTGTTTGGTAATGTTATTCTAATAACGTTGTTTGTATTTTTTATAAATATGTGTGGGTGAAAAAGTGTGTAAAAATACATGTAATGTTGTTTAAAAACTAAAAATTATTGCTCAAAATCACATACCAAAGGTCTATTTGGATACTGCTTATTTTGCTGAAACTGAAAACTTATTACTGAAAGTACTGTAAATAAAGGTAAAAGTTAGTTGAAATAGTATAGTAGAGCTCATGAATAGTACTAAAGAGTACAATAGAACTCATAAATAATAACAAAAATAAGCTAAATAGTAAAATAATTTTCATTTTTCATTTCAATCCAAACAAGGCCAAACGCTCCCTAAAATGCAATGATAACCAAATAAAGGCGGTGAAACTCAAGGACGCATCGCGTAAAAGAAGATAAATAATTTAAAACAAGCAACAAGTGACGAGTCGGATCCACTCTGATCGGACTGCCCCGGATAGTGAGTAAATCCTTGGAGTTGGACCGTTTGTCACTTTCGGAGTTTTTAGACAAAATCGAATACCCGAACAAGGAAGGGAACTGTGATTGGAATTGGATCATATCAATCAACAAATTAGATGCCAATGAGAGCGGTGGAAAGCTTCGCACCTTCTCAAGTTTCAAGTTTTTATTTTGTCTTTGCTTTACTTTCCTTACAATATTTTTCTTACGTTAGGGCTTTCCTTACGTTCTTTCTTTTTAACTCCTTTTTTTCACTCCTACGTCAATTTTAAAATTGCAAAATCTCTCTCCGATAATAGAAATTTAGGTTCACAGCCAACCTATTGACAATAATTTATACACGAGTTTAGATTTCTTCATTTTCGCATGTTGTCCTTTATTACATGTTTGTAGAGGTTCCTGCTATGCTTAATTTTAGAATTCATAGTGAATTTTTCAGGATCCTAATTAAAACTTAGGTACAGTAAGTTAAGTGTTGTAGTACGTTAAGTTTCAGAATTAAGTTCAAACTCGTGATTACATTGTCCAATAAAACACAAACAATGTTATTTTTTCTGTGAATAATTAAACTTTAATGCCAACCAGGTGTTTGAATTTTTAATATACTAAGTTTTACCCGCGTTTAAATTTTGTTTTAATCTATGTATGTTTAATTGTGAAGGTGCAAATTCTGGAAAGACTTCGCCCCCGGCGTGCACACTTTTGAGTTTTGGACAGGTTATTCTTTGGCCCCCCTTTTTTTTCCCTTATGTAAAGTTTACTTCTCGGTAAGATTTTGGTACTCGGTTTAGTGGCGACTCTATACATTCTTTCTAGGGTAGCCATAATAAAATTTAAATTATACAAACTCTACTCCCACCAAGACTAAGAGGCCTCTTAAAATTAAGGGAAAATTTTCTATTTTAATTCCTATATTTTGGAGGCATTTTCATCTCAGCCCTTCTATTTTTATAAGTTTTAATTTTTAATTTTAATTTTATAGAAATATAAGCTTGATTTTGATCATTGTATGTTTAATAATGTTTCGTTTTGGTCATTACTATTGTGGGTGAGAGAGATAATCAACTAACCCAAGCCACGTTGGATGGAAGGTTAATATGTAACCCAATACAATTAATTTATAGAGATGGGTTATTGAGGTCAACCTATTCAAGCCTTTCTGGTTTGAATAAAATTAATAAGATTACGAGAAGTTTCCAGAAAGAAAGAAGAAAGTTTCTGAATTAGTTCTTCCTCAAGTTAGTCCAAGGATCAATGGTTTATATATTCCTTGAGTTTCAGTTACAAGGTTTGCTCTTACAAGATACGGGTTATTCTCTAAATTTTTCCGTCCCCCTCTCTTTAGGAGTCCTATTTCCTTATATAGCTATTTAGAGTGTATGCTAACCCTGTACAACCACTGATCTTTATTTGGATACTTGTCCCATCAAGGCTTTGCTGGAGGTGGTAAAATGTACTACAAGCTGTGAGGGAACAGTTCAAGGGTCATTCTGCCATTAATGTGGCTAGCTAAATTGGTGCAGTGTATTGAATGCGAAGGTGATGGGTACTTTGCCTAGAAACTTCCCATCTCCCTTACTTGCACGTCTTTACTTTCTTCCTCGGTGTTTTGTCTTTTGGTTCAAGTGGCTTATCTAAATCCTTCCGAGGCTCCTTGGGCTCCTCGAGTAATCAGCTTCTTCAATTTTAATACCTAGACTTTTATCAATGAATTGGGCCAACACTGATGAGGAGCTTGGCCTTCCTCCTCCTCAGGTTGGACCCACTTGGCAATGTGCTATGTTCAAACCTTAACGCCCCCCCCCCCCCCACCCTCCCCCACAACTATCATCTAAGGAATAGAAAATGCTGATATGGTTAACATAGTATGTGTCAAATAATTTTAATTACAAAAAACAAAAACAAAAAATCATTTAATTAATATTTAAAAAGACACAGTAACATATAGATTACCAAAAAAATGTTAGCAGTCAACGTTTATTTATTTATCTTTCTTTTTCTTTTCTCTCTTCTCTCTTCTCTAACAAAGACGATTACTAGACCAATATTGCTTTTCTCCAGTCTCCACTCACCTAGTTGCTCCCAATTCAATTGCCTTAAAGGAAAGCAACGTGGAGCTTCAGAGTATTGTGTTTGGTTCTAATATATATTTTCATTTTAAAAAAAAATGGTTTATTGTGAAAGAAATGAGTTTGTTTGGATAGGATGTACAAGGAAGAAGGAAAAAAAATTAGTCACACCTACGTTATACCTAATAGGACTAGCCTAGTAACAATTGAGGTTCTTTGTAATCTATATATTACTAAAAGCTTAATCGTAGCATTTAATGTTGCTACGCTCAGGTGGAGGCACATCAGCTGCCATGTCATTACCATTCTTTTTCCTGAATTTTTCCTACAATTTAAAATTAGTTTTTTTAAATTTAAAAATACTAACAAAAAGAAAATAATTCCTAACCATTTTTGTTCCACGATTACAATTTTAAATGGCAACCCTTTGTGTTCTACGGTTACAATTTTAAATGGCAACCCTTTGTGTTCTACAGTTACAATTTTAAATAGCAACCCTATGTGTTCCACGATTACAATCTCAAACGGCAACCCTTCAGCTTCCAAACTCCAAACTTTGACTTTCTAACTCCTTCATCTCTTCCTCTCCTCACACTATATTAATACTGAAAAGCTAGATGATTCAGCTTAGGTATTTCTAAATCTCAATTGCTCTTGACCTCTATTCTTGTGGCTGCCTACATAATAGTTCAATGTAAGAATTAGATTAATAGTGTTGTTCTTTACTACCTCTTTTGTGTTGTGGGTCATATATGAGTTTTTATGTATTTAGGTTGGGTATTTGTACTGATATATGATTGTTTGTTTCTATGTTTAAAATTGATTTGGTTTTTTTTTTTTTTTTTAATGTTTGAGATGGTAACATTATTGGTTTATATTGTGTAATCCGTGTGATAGAGCTTTAGTAGTATCCGTGTGATAGAGTTTTAGTAGTTAGAAAATTGAATAATAGAGTTTTAGTAGTATTCGTGCCTGCAAAAATTCAATTAAATGATGTAATTCGTGCCTATAGAAATTCAATTTGCTAAGATATTTTAGTAGTTAGCAAATTGAATTATAGAGTTTAAATTCAATACTATACTCAGAACATGATACTTCTCCTTTTTTCTTGGTCTCCTCATTTAAGTGAATCTTTCCTTCATCATTAAAATTGAATTAAAATTCCTTCTATTACTTTGATTGTACTCTTGTCTATATCATAAAAGACTGTTTTTTGATATAATCTTTTTATGGTAATTATCATAATTTTTGTTGTAGTTGAATCAAAATAAGATTATGCTAGATCTACATAATTAGTAGTTGTTGCATCTTCATCATTATCACAAATTTAAGATAGAGATTACCCTCATCAATAGCTACTGCATCTTCTTCATTGCCAAACTTGATCATCTGGACAAACCGTTTCTTTATCTGTGTCTTATGAATTATATTTGATTGTAAGATTTTTATGTCTTTTAATATAAATTAACTAGCTGGTATGCTAGCCAAACCGCTTGTTTCTGCTTCTTCAGTTTTTTTAATCTTTTACTTTGCCTCCAACACTATCATAATTGGTTGTCTCTTTAATGGCATGTTCTGTCTCCATCACTATATATATATATATATATATATATATATATATTGTTTTGTAGGATCCAAGCAAGAAAGAGTTTAAGATACTTGCTGTGTTATTCTCTCAAATTTTTTAAAGCATGAACAACTTGCGATATTGAAGTAATTGCTGAATATATATATATATATATATTTTTTTTTTTTTTTGAATCTAATTACTGAATATTTTATATCAATAGTTATTTGTTAATAGGTATTTAACAACTTTAGAATATGAAAAGTTTCATGTTCAATGGATAACAACTATAATTTTGTTAATTTTTGCTTTCTAAATTACTAATAGTGATTTATCATGTTAAATTGGTAGTTTATTTGTATAATAATCAGCTACAATGTTGTAATGTTTTTTTTTTTTTTTCTAATTTGTGAGGTTTAATTCAAATAATTTTGAATAAGTCCTCTGAAATCAAATTCAATACCAAAAAAAAGTTTGTTAGGGACTCTGTAAAACTAAGGGGAGCTTAAAGATAATATAAGTTTTGGTCTCATAGAATATACTTATATTGTGAGCTTCAGTTGCTACAAGTAGTATTGTAGTAACTTAGATATGAAACTCTAGATGTAACACAAACAATTAAGGATAATGACATTCACTAATATTTGTCTTTTAATTTATATGATATATTGCATAATTGCTTTGCATTCACTAATAAAACTTGGATTAACTAATATGCTCAACCTAGCACACACACCACATAACACACACTTGATCAATATCAAATCAACTTGGGGATCAGAATTTATCAATTTGTAATTTTTTATGTTTATATATGTGTGTTGGGTTGCCAAAAAAAATACTAAATGAAAATAAATGAAAAGAAAAGAAATTGGGATAGATTTCTTTTTAAAATTTATTTTATTCTTTTACTTTTTTATGTAGAATATTTATTAAGACGCTCATGCAGATATGGCTTTTTTAAGCATCGAATAACAAGTTATCAACTAAATGTTTTTATTATTATTTTGTTAACTCTTAGCTACCTTATTTTTAAGGGTGAGCATTCTGTTAATCACATTAATATTTATGGTCATTGAGATAAGGAAAAAAAAAAATCAAAATGAAACATTGTTTAAAACACAAAAACCATAACAAAACCTTTAAGAATACAAGAACTAAAATAAAAATACCCCAAAATATTGGGAAAAAAATTCTCATTACATCAATTTTTTCTTTCTGAAAATTTTTATGTGGACCAGTAATGAATAATCCAAGGAGCTAAATGAGTGTAGAGCAACATGCACTCAAATTAGTGCCCTCTACCGACAACCCCACGCACCAAGAATATGACAATTGACTCAAAAAGACAGTGGCAACTGACAAGTATAGCAGAAAAAATGGACTTATTTTAATTTCTCTCGTTTTTCTATAATGGCGGCCATGACCATGTGGCTGCTACTCAAGGAACGGCGTCTACACCACACCCATTCACTACTGTTAGTATCTCGTTTTGTCCTAAAGATACTTCAATCTCCCAAACGACCTAGTTTTCAACTTGGCTGAGTTTCACAACCAAAAAATAAATAAAAATAAAAATAAATTTGTCAAACATTGCGGCTGGGTTTCACAAAAAAAAAAAAAATCTGTTTGTCAAACATTGCGGCTGGGTGTGTGGGTTTAATTACGAAAATGTCATTGAAAATTGAGTTTTGAAATGTGTTTTCAGTTTCTATAACTCATCACTCAAAAATCAGTGAATTGAGTAATGAAAACAATGATCCAAAACTCATCCAAAACAAATGCTCATCCTTAGGACCCACACGATTTGAATGATGGAAACAGAAAATTGAGTGATATCACTCAAAGCTCATCCCATCTAATTGCATGATAAATTATAAAACACCTCCTTTAAAGGTGACTTAGTAGTAGAGAGTCTTTATGATCCATTATATTTCAAAGTTCTGAAGTTGTGTGTTTGAATAATACCAAACCTTATTACTTATTAGTTATTAGTGCTTGAGTGACACGTAATACAATGACTTAAGTAACATGGGGGCAGTGATCGCATTTGTGACTGCAAGCCCCTTGTTTTTCTTTTAATAAAAAAATGAAAAAAATAGTTAAATTTAATTACAACCATAAATGCAATTCATTAAAATTTTCAATTAAATTCATATATATAATTGTAGTTAATTGAATCTAATTATCCTCGTTAAAGATGATATTGTTTTTGTACAATTGGTTAAATTCACTGTGTTTTTAATTAATTTATGAGAAAATCTAATATGTGTTTGAATTTAATTGTGTGGCAAATTGTACTACAATTAAAAGAAGAGTAATGCTATAATCACAAACTATTTTACAAAATTTTTACAAAATATTGATGTGGCAAACTTCTTATTAGTTTTTATCTAGGCACATAATTAATATTACTTTTTTCATTTACCAATAATCACTCACCACATTAGCAGTTTATAACTTTTTTTTTGTAAAATAACTTGTATCTCTAGCATTATTCTTAAAAAAATCTAAGTTTTGCCAATTATAAAAATTTTATTGTTAATGATTATTTTAATTTAAAATTAATTTATAATGTTTACATTATCATCCAAACTAATTCTCTAATCAGAGGGCACAAGAGTCTTGAATTAGAATATATAAAATTAGTGTAGACAACTACATTTAACCCTACCATAGTACAATTTCATTATTTAAAACTAGGAAATGTTAATGAATACCCTAAGGGCAATTTTCATGAAATTGGTTTAAAAAATTTTTAAAAATAGTTTAATAACAATTGCCCTAAGGTTACCCGTTGACATGACCCTCTAAAATTTTAAAAATAAAAATCAAATACATCCCACATGAAATTAGCTCAAATATGGGTAATCTTAGATGAAAATTGACAAGATTTATCCTAGATTGCCTAAGAAAATTTTTGGTTAAAAGTTTTTTTTTTAATTATTATAAATTGTTACAAATTTAAACTTTTGTTAGCCTTACAAAGGAACTAGTTGTTGGGTTATAGATTAACCCCGATTAATTAATTCAATTACCCAAGTTGATTAATTATGTCAAATTACATGCAAATCGTGGAGGCATGAACAAATCACCAAACAAACTAAGTGCAGCGGAAATTAAATTGATGTGATGATTTGTAAACGAATGAGGAAAACCTCTCACAAGGCAAAAACCCCCCACCAGCTGATTTTAAATCACCACTCCCAAAAATCTACTAATCACTAATCAAGCAGTTACAAGTATAAGAAATCTTACCACTACCCTGGACTTTTCCAAAATACCAACTTAGAGTTGAACCTTTACTCCAATCCCTAATTGAACTTGATCTTGTAGAGACTTCTTCCTGTACGTACAAATCCCAGTACGTGTCTAATTTCCTAGCAACTGATTGATTGTTGTTGGAAGCAAAGTTTTTCACTGCAAAATACGTTGAAGATCTGGAAGCACTTGGTTATAAATCCCTAAAGCACACAAGAATGTAGTAGCTTCTCAAAGAGTGAATGAGTTCTCCAAATTGAGTATTTGTGTCTTTGATGACTTCAAAATAAAGTTTTTATATGCTTTAGAGGTTTAGTGAATAAAACCCTAGAAATCCAAGTCATCATGGGCCGAAATTCTAATCTAAGAATTCTAGATCTACATAGCTCGATAGATCAAAAGGTGTTGAGCTTAGTGTCGAGAATTACTCATTTAGTCTCAATAGGTGCTAGTGTTGAGCTTGTGTCAAGACTAGTGTCGAGACTCACTAAATCAACTTTTCTTCACTCGTTTCTTGATTTGGTTTTCATGTCTTTAAAGATACCATTTGTTTTGTCTTATCAACACACTTGTTGATATCCTAAACACATCTTAGATCTACCAAATTACAAGTAAAGTGTATTTGGTCAAAAGATATGCCAATACATAGAAAATATGACCCTAACACTAATCAATGTATAAAGTTGAATGCCATTATTTAACACTAATCAATGTATAAAGTTGAATGCCATTATTTGGTTATCTCATTGTTTTTTTTTTTTTTTAAAGCTTACTTTAGATTCTTCTCTACAAGGGATATTTTATGAAATGAAGACCTCCTTCTACAAAGGTGTGGGCTGTTGGGGTCTCAAATTATAATTTTATGATTTTGATCCAAGGGTCATCCCCTAAATAACTCTCCTACTGGTTAAATAAGAAAGATGTATCCCCATCCAACCAATTTCAAAATCCTTGATTTTGGATAAACTTCTACTCTCCCACTACACAAATTCTAATGTCCTTAAGTTTATAACAACCAAAATTTCGGAGATAACTTCTTCAAAATTAAAACCATTTTGAAACTTCTCATCTATTTAATGGAAACTCCCCGGCCTGTTATAAAGAAAATAAAAAAGTGTATCTCATCCATATAAGATAAGACATAACAATTTGCGTGGTTTATATATAAATAATGATTAATAAGCGGAAGCCTGACTTTCATGGAAAATGTGAGATTCCTTCAAAGTCAAAATCGTTTACTCGGAAACTTGGGTGACGGGTGCGGGCCCTGCCGGGTGACCCATGAATTGTGGGTGCTTGACTTTAGGTATGAATACATATTACATTTACATATGATGTTCTCCTCAACATGATGTATGTAAACCAACCCTGCATTTCTTAAAATGAAAAGAAGAAATGTGTATGCAAATATAGCCATGTTTTCCAAGCTTGTAATACTGCTGCCTCTCCTGATAAGCGTTGTAGCCTCCCTAGATACCAACTTCATTTACAATGGTTTTAGATCAGTCAATCTAAGCCTAGACGGCATAGCCACAATCACTTCTAATGGGCTTTTGGAGCTCACCAATGACACCAGACAGCAAAAGGGTCATGCTTTCTACCCTACTCCAATAAGCTTCAAGAACTCATTGAATGACATTGCTTTCTCTTTCTCTACGACTTTTGTCTTTGCCATTGTTTCTGAATATCCAACTCTGAGCGGTCATGGGATCGCTTTTGTGATTGCTCCAACGAGAGGGCTTCCGGGATCTCTTCCAAGCCAATACCTTGGCCTTTTTAATGAGACCAACAATGGTAATTCCACCAATCATGTAGTTGCCATAGAGCTCGATACGATCCAGAGCCACGAGTTCAACGACATCAATGATAACCATGTTGGGGTTGACATCAATAGCTTGGATTCCGCAAAATCTACCTCAGCAGGTTACTATGCTAACAGTGGTGGCTTTATGAATCTGACCCTTATCAGTGGCCACCCAATGCAAGTTTGGGTGGAATATGATGGGGTCAAGAAGCAAATCAATGTCACTTTAGCTCCAATTAATGTTGATAAACCCAAAATTCCACTATTGTCTTTGTCCCGTGATCTTTCACCCATCATTAACAAAACCATGTATGTTGGTTTCTCTTCCTCAACTGGCTCTGTCCTTACTTCCCATTATGTTTTGGGTTGGAGCTTTAAGATGAATGGTAAGGCTCAAGAACTTGCCCTTTCTCAACTTCCCAAGCTGCCTCGAGGTAAGGAGAGATCTAAACTTTTGACAATTGGGTTGCCTATAATTCTTGTTAGTTTAGTCTTGGTAGCAATTTCAGGTATAACTTTTGTCATAAAAAGGAAGAGGAAATTTGCAGAATTGCTAGAAGACTGGGAGCTTGACTATGGGCCTCACAGATTCAAATACAAAGATCTTTACATTGCCACAAAAGGATTTAGGGACAAAGAACTATTGGGTAGTGGTGGATTTGGTAGGGTTTATAAAGGTTTACTACGTACCTCCAAAATTGAGATTGCTGTGAAGAAGGTCTCTCATGAATCAAGACAGGGAATGAGAGAATTTGTGGCTGAAATTGTGAGTATAGGTCGGCTTCGCCACAGAAATTTAGTTCCACTCTTGGGCTATTGCCGAAGAAAAGGAGAATTGCTTTTGGTGTATGACTACATGTCCAATGGAAGCCTAGACAAGTACCTCTTTGATCAACCTCAGGTCACCCTCAGTTGGAGCCAGAGATTTCAAGTCATAAAAGGTGTGGCATCGGGGCTGTTTTATCTACACGAAGGATGGGATCAGGTTGTCATTCACAGAGACGTGAAGGCTAGTAATGTCTTGCTAGATGGTGAACTGAATGGTAGATTAGGTGACTTTGGTCTTGCAAGATTATATGACCATGGAACTGATCCTCAAACTACCCATGTGGTTGGAACACTTGGGTATCTTGCGCCAGAGCATACTCGAAGTGGCAAGGCCACAACAAGCACCGATGTGTTTGCTTTTGGGGCCTTTATGCTCGAGGTTGCTTGTGGAAGAAGACCAATACAGGCAAATGGGCCATCAGAAAATTCAATTTTGGTTGATTGGGTGTTTTCTCATTTGAGCCAAGGCGAAATTATGGAGGCAAGGGA
Source organism: Quercus lobata (assembly GCF_001633185.2). Taxonomy (NCBI): domain Eukaryota; kingdom Viridiplantae; phylum Streptophyta; class Magnoliopsida; order Fagales; family Fagaceae; genus Quercus; species Quercus lobata. Next base: position 30,934,204 of record NC_044910.1, on the reverse strand, counting down.
TCCAAGGTTTGGTACAAATTATGTAGCAGAGGAACTACAGTTGGTTTTGAAACTAGGATTGCTGTGCTCTCATTCAGAGGCTGCAGCAAGGCCAAGCATGCGCCAAGTTGTGCAGTACTTAGAAGGTGATGTTCCTTTTCCAGACTTAACATCGCTTGGTCTTTCTTCCACCGGCTTAACATTTGCACATGGGGATGGTTTCGATGATTTTTTCATGTCCTATCCGTCTTCTACGAACCAGGCTTTTTCTCATACGTCTTCCATTGCAGAGTCACTTCTCTCAGGGGGCCGTTAATACCAAAAGCTTATATTTGTGCTTGTGATTTGTGACTTCCTACTTGTCCACAAAGACAGAAAGTGTTGAAATTTTTTGAATGTAATCTTTTTAATGATTGAACTGTACTACAATATAGTTTCTTCTCCAATGCGTGCAGTGTATATATATAACAAATTGGTTGTGAAAAGTGTAAACATGAAAATTGCGATCTCTCTAGCTCTTTGGGATTTTCTCTAGTCATGTTTGCTTAGCACATTTTCAAATTTCCTTCCTTTAATTGCACAAGAATTTGCATTGAATTCCACCCGCCCATTTTTTTTGTTTTTTTCTTTAAATAGACGGTGAAATAATATCAGCTCATAAATTCTAAAGACGTCTATTTCATTTTTTTGTGTTCCATTCCATACGCTACCAATTATAATAACTTACTATTTATTTATTTAATTTTCTTAACAAATGTTTTAAGAGTATTCATTTATAAAATACTTTTAAAAACTTATTATACAAAATGAGAAAAACAATTGATTTTTGTGACAATTTTAAATATTTCCTATAAGAATGGTAGCAAAACTTTCTTTAAAATTGTTCATTAACAAATGCCCGAAGAGCACCCATCAACTGAATCCAAATATAAAATAGAAAAAAAAAAATTCAACCACATAGCAAAGTGAAAAAGACGATTTGTATTCGAATCTAACTATTAATTGAAGGGAGCATACTAAATTGTCAATGACATTTATACCCAAAGACAAATCATCAAGGACAAATTAAATTTCCATTGTTGGAAATTCAATTTTTTCACTCATGATATGTCAAAAGATTAAGTGTGCGTTTGGATAGCGTCTGTGTTTTCCTTCTTTTTTTTTTTTTTTTAAATTGAGAACAGTGTTTTCATGTGAGATGTTGTCTGTCAGTGGGTCCCATGCACTGTGCACAAGACCCACAATGCACGAGACTCACTACCTCTTTGACCGACCATCCAAATTTTTCACTAGAATGTGACTATTCAGTGGGTCCCGTGTACTATTCACGGGACTCAAACACCTCTTTTTTCACCGAAACTTTCATTAAAAATGGGTCTCATGGCACTATTCACACATTTAAAAATTATTTTGTTGTAGTGTTTTCAGTTTTTAACAAAATAAGTAATATCCAAACACACTCTAAGTTTATGTCCAATCAAACTTTTCCATTGTTAGAAATTCAATTTTTTCACTCACAATATGTCAAAGGATTAAGTTTCTGTTCATTGCACTAATGCATTAGATAAAAATTGTGTCCAATGTCTTTAACACATGGTCAAGGATTTTTTTTTTTTTTTTTTAATTTTGAAATTGTCTCGTTCAATCAAATGGACTTGAGCCAAGGCATGATAATGCATAAGTAATTAACCAACAACTTTTTGTCTTTGTCTTATAAAGAAACACAAACAAAAGAGAATAAAAAAGATTCTAACAAAAAGTAAAATGTTGAATTAAAATTGCTTGCATTTACATTACAAACCTACTATGATTGAGGTTAAATCTACTTCAAAGAGAGATAACAAAATGGTATATATTAAGTTGTAATTTCTCAGGTTCATGGTGGACTTTATTTTGTGCCAATTTCATTATAATTTCATACACATTTTCTATGTGTTATGTGGGTTTTATTCTTAGAAATCACATAAAAAGTAACTAGATCTACCATCTCATGAGATAACTCACCAAACAAAGCAAAACCGTGATTTTTTTTTTTTTTTTTAAAAGCCAGAGAAAAGGAAAAACTACCAAAGAAAGCAACTGCAAAAGATCAACCCCATAAAGTAGAATCGGCGAGTAAAGATTGATTCTTAAGTAGCCTTTGTTTTTACATGATTAGCAAATATTATCAATTAATAAATTAAAGTAAGGATAAAGTTTAGCTACAAAAATGGTTATAGTCTAAAGTTACAACTTTCTTCAAAAAAATTAACATTACTACATATTTTGAAAATCTAACTGTAAGGACTAGATTTGAATTCCTAGTCCAGCAGATAAATGGACTTAGGCCCAAAAAGCCCAAAACAATGAATTTGTAGAGAGTGGGTTGGAAAACTGGGCTTTAATGGATTGGACAAACACAAAAGTAGATTTGGATTACAAGAAGATGTAAACGGACAGGTTTGTAATAAATAAAATCGTCCTCGGCAAAGTTCGAGGAGATTTATTCCTATATATTTCTTTCAGATTTGATTACAAAGTCAGTTGTTGATGCTACAGTTATTTTCTCTTTTTTTTCGATCCCCCTGTCTCACTGCCTCCTTCTTCTTTTATACTATCTTTCCTTTTTCATCTCCACCTTTCACGTGCATGCCAGACGGTCGGTGTGGATACTTATCCCATCAGCATTCCCCATAAGTCCTTATGTAGTAGCTATAAGGCTGAAATCCACTATTCATACATCACCTTCACATTAATGCAGCCAGAGAGTTAGCTGCAGTGCATTTAATGCGGAAGCAGTAGCTTTCTCTTAAGATATTTTTGGATTTCTCCCTCTCCTATGTCTCTATCGTGTCTATCTATACCGACTGAACTTCCTAGAATGTTCCCCTGAACAATGGATCAATCCTTTTGACCTCGGCCTATATTAGCCGAGGAGGCATTCATTCTCAGACAATCATCCTAGGCCATTGAAAGTTCAAATATGTGTATAAACACCCTTGAACGTTTAGACCCCCAAATTACAACTTAACCAATTCAAGCATTATGTCAAACAACTAGTGTGCGGAAACTTAACATAAACTATAATATGGAATTGGTAAAACTATCTAAGCCAAATTAAAATCACAATCGACAACAGATAATAGAAAGGCAAAGATAGAGAGGAAGGAAGATGCAAACACAAAGACAACATGCGATGTGTTATCGAAGAGGAAACCGAAGCCCTCGGCGTAAAACCTCTCCGCCGCCCTCCAAGCGATAAACAATCCACTAGAAAATATAGTTGGGATACATGGACAGCAATAGACCCTCCAAGCCTAATCTACCCAGTGCACCTAAGCCCTCCAAGCTTCTTGCTCCAACGAGGTTGCGCCGAACCTTTTTCTTTTCTAACTCACCGAATTCCGCTACTAGACCGTAGCATCAACCAATAAAGATTGGTTCCTTCATAACAGCTTCCCTGAAATCCAAACAACTCTCTCACAGTAATGAAAATGGTGAGAACCAGGTTTGGTAAGATGCCTCTCAAGGATTTGACAATGGAGAGGAAGAGAGTTGAGGAATTTGAAGAGACTCTAATGTATAGATTTTTGGTGAATCAATCTTGTTTTTCTTTAGGGTTTCTCTCTCAAAATTCTCTCTGGAAGCTCTCTTACATTTGTGGGTAAAATGGGTATTTATACTGAAGTGGGAGAGGAATGTGAAACGTCAGGTTTTACAAAACAAGAGTGGCTCGCGGCTTGACCTCGCGGCTTGACTAAGTCGCGAGATCCAGTCGCGAGATAACCGTATGGCCAGTTGTCCTGTTTTGTCCTGTAGTGCTCCAGCTAGCATGACTGTTCACCTTCTGGCATGCTTGGCACATGTGCTGCGTTTGGCGGCTTGCTGCCGCGAGTCTCTGTTTTCTTGCACACTCTTGAGCAAACTTCACTCTATCTCACTCACTACCCTTACAACAAACCCACCTAAATACAGGGTTACTAAATGCTGAATTACAAGCAAATTTGGCACGGAATAAAGCCAATTAGATGGTTGAATAAATTCAACCTTACAGCCACTATGACTAAAACCAACTTCTTCATTCACTAACACAATCTTTTCTGTCAAAGATTTTTCCTCCTCGGACGACTCTTAGTCCTCGGCTTAGGCCACAGGCCCAATATACAAATAGATAATGGACCCCTGTGCCCAATGTCCCTACACTAACTATTGAACCATTGAATTGTATATTCTTTACACTTTTAATACATATGTCAAATTTTGTATCAATTGGGTATTATTTAATATATGATCTATAAGCTTATATTTTATGCATAATTTTAAACAACAAAAAACTTGTAATTTAAACAATTTACCGATGACATAGCTATTGATGTTTAATTTTCTAGAAATTTTTCAAACATAGAGGATATAAGAAGAAAATGTAATTCAATAGTAAATTTGTCAAAATTCACCTCCAATAAAAAGATATTGAGTAGAGTTGTAGTTTTAACTAAACTTTGTCCTTAAAGTAATTCCTAATGTTTATACTGCTAATCTTTGTTACTAGAGGTAGTTTCCTTTATTGCTAGAGGTAGTTTATTGTTTTAGTTGGCTCACGGTGGCTCTGGCATCTTTTCCTAACTTTCACATTGATTTTAATGGTGTTAGATGTGGAGGTTCAGTGCTAAGAGCATTCACATTCAGAGTGCTAAAAAATTTAACATTCAGCACTTCAAAATGCTAATATATCTATTTTAACATCTCACTTAACAATGCATGATAAATCTCATCTCCTATTTTAACATACAACCAATCACCATGGCACAACCAATAAGACAACAACCATGGCACCCAACCACAACAACCCCTGGCATAACCCATAGCAACCAACCACTCAACCACCACCATAATCCAACAACCCAACACACAATCCAAGTAGAAAAAACTTAGCAAGCACCACCTAAAACCTAGCAAAGCCAATCCACAACCCACCACAATCGAGCAACACCTTTCTTGGCAGCCCAATCCAAAATCAACCCAACCACAAACTTGCGTATCCACTGTGACTTGTGTACATCATTAGCTGTTGGAAGCCTAGGCCATCACAATCATTGTCCACCCTAGGCTGATCTAAGAGAGAGAGTTTTGAGAGTGTGAAAATAGAAGAGAGTGCAAGAGACAAGGAGAGTGTGAGAGAAATTATTTAAAAAAATGAAGAGCAACTTGTTAGTAGCAATTACTATAACAAGTTGCTAAAATTCGTTTAACTTAGGCAATTTGGATGATTTTTTTTTTTTTTTTTTTTTGGATATTGGGGTGCTAAAAGGCATTTTGGCAATTTTAATAAAAAATTATGAGATGTTATTATATGTGACCATTGTGTAACTAATTATATTTAAATTTTTCCATAAAAAAATTGTATTTAAATTTTGGTAAAATACTTGCAGCTATTAAAAAAATTAGTACAAAAGATTTATATTTCTTTTTGGAAAGGGTAAACTTTTTCATTTGTACGAATACCTATTTGAATTTAAACTCGCAGGTGTGATGGAAAAAAAATTTAAGGGGGTGTTTTGTAATGTTGTTCTAATAATGTTATTTGTATTTTTTAAAAATATGTATAAGTGAAAAAATATGTAAAAATACGTATACTGTTATTTAAAAACTGAAAATTATTGCTCAAAATTATATACTAAGAGTTTGTTTAGATATCCTCAAAATTATATACTACTTGTTAAATAAGAAAGATGTATCCCCATCCAACCAATTTTAAAATCCTTGATTTTGGATAAACTTCTACTCTCCCACTACACAAATTCTAATGTCCTTAAGTTTATAACAACCAAAATTTCGGAGATAACTTCTTCAAAATTAAAACCATTTTGAAACTTCTCATCCATTTAAAGGAAACTCCCCGGCTTGTTATAAAGAAAATAAAAAAGTGTATCTCATCCATAAAAGATAAGACATAACAATTTGCGTGGTTTATATATAAATAATGATTAATAAGCGGAAGCCTGACTTTCATGGAAAATGTGAGATTCCTTCAAAGTCAAAATCGTTTACTTGGAAACTTGGGTGACGGGTGCGGGCCTGCCGGGTGACCCATGAATTGTGGGTGCTAGACTTTAGGTATGAATACATATTACATTTACATATGATGTTCTCCTCAACATGATGTATGTAAACCAACCCTGCATTTCTTAGAATGAAAAGAAGAAATGTGTATGCAAATAGCCATGTTTTCCAAGCTTGTAATACTGCTGCCTCTCCTGATAAGCGTTGTAGCCTCCCTAGATACCAACTTCATTTACAATGGTTTTAGATCAGTCAATCTAAGCCTAGACGGCATAGCCACAATCACTTCTAATGGGCTTTTGGAGCTCACCAATGACACCAGACAGCAAAAGGGTCATGCTTTCTACCCTACTCCAATAAGCTTCAAGAACTCATTGAATGACATTGCTTTCTCTTTCTCTACGACTTTTGTCTTTGCCATTGTTTCTGAATATCCAACTCTGAGCGGTCATGGGATCGCTTTTGTGATTGCTCCAACGAGAGGGCTTCCGGGATCTCTTCCAAGCCAATACCTTGGCCTTTTTAATGAGACCAACAATGGTAATTCCACCAATCATGTAGTTGCCATAGAGCTCGATACGATCCAGAGCCACGAGTTCAACGACATCAATGATAACCATGTTGGGGTTGACATCTGTGGGTCCGAGAGTTCTGCAGTCCGGCCCAAACTCTATCTGGGCCCAGGGCCCGTGCCGAGGAGGTACCTTGCCGAAGACAAATGCTCAGTGGCTGAGGTAGCAAGGGGAACGGCTGAGAACTTACCCTGTCCTCGGCATTCCATAGCTTCAACAGGAAGACCAACACCTTGGTGTAGGCAATCCCCAAACAGCCCCCTCAAAGGGATGTGAACGGAATGGGGCCCATAGGGAAGCAGGGTGTGAACTCGAACCAGGGAAAGTGCGTCCGACCCCCTTCAGTAAATGCACCTGCCAATACCCAGAGCTGGTTAATGAGAAAAGACGTTTGGGATGTGCGAACGTCGATCCATGCAACTAATAGAAAGTTAGACAGGACAGCTGATGGGATGGATACAGAAACAAGCTCCTGCCTGACCTACAAGTGGAGGGTCCGGATCAGCCAAAACGGACTATATAATAAAAAGGAAGGTGCGCCAAAGAGGGGGTTGGGAAAAATGGCCAGAAACCTGAGCCTCCCAGCCCACCTCCAGGAGAAAGACTCCAGGGGTGTAGGAAAACTTAAACTGGTACGAACACCGCGAAAAACCCACCGCCTATCAACCAAGGCCTAGCCTTCCAAACCCACGCTCTACAAATGATATTGTTAGGGGCCTTTTCACATGCGAACCCGACACTGTTACGGTCCGCCACGAAACGCGTCCTTACAACATCAATAGCTTGGTTTCCACAAAATCTACCTCAGCAGGTTACTATGATAACAGTGGTGGCTTTATGAATCTGACCCTTATCAGTGGCCACCCAATGCAAGTTTGGGTGGAATATGATGGGGTCAAGAAGCAAATCAATGTCACTTTAGCTCCAATTAATGTTGATAAACCCAAAATTCCACTATTGTCTTTGTCACGTGATCTTTCACCCATCATTAACAAAACCATGTATGTTGGTTTCTCTTCCTCTACTGGCTCTGTCCTTACTTCCCATTATGTTTTGGGTTGGAGCTTTAAGATGAATGGTAAGGCTCAAGAACTTGTCCTTTCTCAACTTCCCAAGCTGCCTCGAGGTAAGGAGAGATCTAAACTTTTGACAATTGGGTTGCCTATAATTCTTGTTAGTTTAGTCTTGGTAGCAATTTCAGGTATAACTTTTGTCATAAAAAGGAAGAGGAAATTTGCAGAATTGCTAGAAGACTGGGAGCTTGACTATGGGCCTCACAGATTCAAATACAAAGATCTTTACATTGCCACAAAAGGATTTAGGGACAAAGAACTATTGGGTAGTGGTGGATTTGGTAGGGTTTATAAAGGTGTACTACGTACCTCCAAAATTGAGATTGCTGTGAAGAAGGTCTCTCACGAATCAAGACAGGGAATGAGAGAATTTGTGGCTGAAATTGTGAGTATAGGTCGGCTTCGCCACAGAAATTTAGTACCACTCTTGGGCTATTGCCGAAGAAAAGGAGAATTGCTTTTGGTGTATGACTACATGTCCAATGGAAGCCTAGACAAGTACCTCTTTGATCAACCTCAGGTCACCCTCAGTTGGAGCCAGAGATTTCAAGTCATAAAAGGTGTGGCATCGGGGCTGTTTTATCTACACGAAGGATGGGATCAGGTTGTCATTCACAGAGACGTGAAGGCTAGTAATGTCTTGCTAGATGGTGAACTGAATGGTAGATTAGGTGACTTTGGTCTTGCAAGATTATATGACCATGGAACTGATCCTCAAACTACCCATGTGGTTGGAACACTTGGGTATCTTGCGCCAGAGCATACTCGAAGTGGCAAGGCCACAACAAGCACCGATGTGTTTGCTTTTGGGGCCTTTATGCTCGAGGTTGCTTGTGGAAGAAGACCAATACAGGCAAATGGGCCATCAGAAAATTCAATTTTGGTTGATTGGGTGTTTTCTCATTTGAGCCAAGGCGAAATTATGGAGGCAAGGGATCCAAGGTTTGGTACAAATTATGTAGCAGAGGAACTACAGTTGGTTTTGAAACTAGGATTGCTGTGCTCTCATTCAGAGGCTGCAGCAAGGCCAAGCATGCGCCAAGTTGTGCAGTACTTAGAAGGTGATGTTCCTTTTCCAGACTTAACATCGCTTGGTCTTTCTTCCACCGGCTTAACATTTGCACATGGGGATGGTTTCGATGATTTTTTCATGTCCTATCCGTCTTCTACGAACCAGGCTTTTTCTCATACGTCTTCCATTGCAGAGTCACTTCTCTCAGGGGGCCGTTAATACTAAAAGCTTATATTTGTGCTTGTGATTTGTGACTTCCTACTTATCCACAAAGACAGAAAGTGGTGAAATTTTTTGAATGTGATCTTTTTAATGATTGAACTGTACTACAATATAGTTTCTTCTCCAATGTGTGCTGTGTATGTATATATAACAATTTGATTGTGAAAAGTGTAAACATGAAAATTGCGATCTCTCTAGCTCTTTGGGATTTTCTCTAGTCATGTTTGCTTAGCACATTTCCAGATTTCCTTCCTCTAATTGTACAACAATTTGCATTGAATTCCACCCGTCCATTTTTTGTTTTTTTCTTTAAATAGACGGTGAAATAACATCAGCTCATAAATTCTAATGACGTTTATTTCTTTTTTTTTTTTTTTTTTTGTTCCACTCCATACGCTACCAATTATAATAACTTACTATTTATTTATTTAATTTTCTTAACAAATGTTTTAAGAGTATTCGTTTATAAAATACTTTTAAAAATTTATTATACAAAATGAGAAAAACAATTGATTTTTGTGACAGTTTTATATATTTCCTATAAGAATGGTAGCTAAACTTTCTTTAAAATTGTTCATTAACAAATGCCCTAAGAGCACCCATCAACTGAATCCAAATATAAAATAGAAAAAAAATAAAATAAAATAAAATAAATATCAACCACATAGCATATTATGATTAGTGAAATATAAAGTGAAACATAAAAAGTGAAAAAGACTATTTGTATTCGAATCTAACTATTAATTGAAGGGAACATACTAAATTCAAAGACAAATCGTCAAGGACAAATTCAATTTCCATTGTTAGAAATTCAATTTTTTCACTCATGATATGTCAAAAGATTAAGTATGCATTTGGATAGAGCCTACGTTTTCCTTTTTTTTTTTTTTTAATTGAGAACAATGTTTTCAAGTGAGATGTTGTCTGTCAGTGGGTCTCGTGCACTGTGCACGGGACCCACTACCTCTTTGATCATCCAAATTTTTCACTGGAATGTAACTATTCAATAGGTCCAGTGCATTATTCACGGGACCCACACACCTCTTTTTCACCAAAACTTTCATTAAAAATGAGTCTCACAGTACTATTCACACATTTAAAAATTATTTTGCAACAGTGTTTTTAGTTTTCAGCAAAATAAACGATATTTAAACACACCCTAAGTTTATGTCCAATCAAACTTTTCCATTGTTAGAAATTCAATTTTTTCACTCACGATATGTCGAAGGATTAAGTTTATGTTCATTGCACTAATGCATTATATAAAAATTGTGTCCGATGTCTTTAACACATGGTCAAGGATATTTTTTTTTTTAATTTTGAAATTGTCTCGTTCAATCAAATGGACTTGAGCCAAGGCATGATAATGCATAAGTAATTAACCAACAACTTTTTGTCCTTGTCTTATAAAGAAACACACACAAAAGAGAGTAAAAAGATTCTAACAAAAAGTAAAATGTTGAATTAAAATTGCTTGCATTTACGTTACAAACCTACTATGATTGAGGTTAAATCTATTTCAAAGAGAGATAACAAAATGATATATATTAAGTTGTAATTTCTCGGGTTCTTGGTGGACTTTATTTTGTGCCAATTTCATTATAATTTCATACATTTTCTATGTGTTATGTGGGTTTTATTCTTAGAAATCACATAAAAAGTAACTAGATCTACCATCTCATGAGATAACTCGCCAAACAAAGCAAAATAGTGATTGTTTTTTTTTAAGCCAGAGAGAAGGAAAAACTACCAAAGAAAGCAATTACAAAAGATCAACCCCATAAAGTAGAATCGGCAAGTAAAGATCGATTCTTAGGTAGCCTTTGTTTTTACATGATTAGCAAATATTATCAGTTAATAAATTAAAGTAAGGATAAAATTTAGCTACAAAAATGGTTATAGTCTAAAGTTACAACTTTCTTCAAAAAAATTAACATTACTGCATATTTTAAAAATCTAACTGTACGGCACCCGGACCCCCAAGCCCATTTGGGCCTTGAGCTTCGGCCCAACAATATGGCCCATGATGCCAACCTCTTTTTGCCTGAGGCCCGAGCCCTAGGCCCAGGTCTCATGCCGCCTTAAAGCCCATTAAGCGAATGGTCTTAATTAGTACGCACCATGCTTCATCACTCAGACCACGCCCGGTGAACCACTTACCGAACATTAAGACAACTGCTCAGGTTTACCGCTTCTCGACTACTTGGCAATGCCATGGGGAATATCGCTGCCATGCAGCTCTACTTAGGTGGGAACCAGTTCTAATGCCACTCTTACCACACCCTACTCCCAACTAAACACCCACTTAAGGTTAACAACATTGGACCTCCTTTCCCACTAACCATGAAAGTAATCATAACTCCCCACTAATTTTTGGCTATAAATATGAGAAGTTAAGGAAGAAAGGGGGTGGTGAGAAAAGTTCTAAAAGAGACTAAGAGTGGAATAAGTGAGAATTAAGCTTGTGCAGTAATAGTAGGGAGAGGCAGCTCCATTAGGTCTCTGTATAAGGAACTACCCAAGGTTGGAAATCTGAAGCCCACGTTACAAATAGATTGTGAGTCCAAGTGAGGGTTGGCCCATTAGCCTCACTTTTGGCTCGCACACTAACCATTGAATTGTATATTCTTTACGCTTTTAATATATATATCAAATTTTGTGTCAATTGGATATTATTTAATATATGATCTATAAGCTTATATTTTATGCATAATTTTAAACAACAAAAACTTGCAATTTAAACAATTTATCGATAACATAGCTATTGATGTTTAATTTTCTAGAAATTTTGCAAGTATAGAGGATATAAAAAGAAAATGTAATTCAATAGTGAATTTGTTAAAATTCACCTCTAATAAAAAGATATTGAAGAGGGTTGTAGTTTTAACTAAACTTTGTCCTTAAAGTAATTCCTGATGTTTATACTGCTAATCTTTGTTACTAGAGGTAGTTTCCTTTATTGCTAGAGGTAGTTTATTGTTTTAGTTGGCTCACGGTGGCTCTAGCATCTTTTCCTAACTTTAACATTGATTTTAATGGTGTTAGATGTGGAGGTTCAGTGCTAAGAGCATTCACATTCAGAGTGCTAAAAAATTTAACATTTAGCACTTCAATAAGCTAATATATCCGTAGTTGCACGATTTTCCTGGCCCAAATTCTATTGATCAGGCCTTGGCCCAAGGCACAACCCACAATAAATATTTGTACAGGATGGGTCAAAGAACTCAGCCTCAGTGAGCCTATTCGGTCTGATACATGGACAATGTTGTTGCAGAAAAATAAAAACACAAGAATGGATCTCTAACGTATGATTCTATTTCTTCAGTTCCGAATACAGTTTTTTCCGTCCCCTTCTTTGAGGGACTCCACTACATTATATAGTTCTCCTTTTCTCATCTCAACCTTACACTTGTTGATCATCTAAGCATCTACTTGAGCACCTGTCCCATCAGACGCCCTTATCACTCCCTTTGTGAGTTGCAGAGGCCAAGGTAGTACTGTTCAGGGGTCTTTTCCTCATTAATGCGGCCAAGAGGGTGGTTGGGGCGCAATTAATGTGGTGGTGGCAGCTTTCCATGAGAAATTTTGGATTTTATTCATTTTATATATTGGGAGGATGAACTGAAATGGTTGGGGCGAGTTCCTCGTCTGGGCTTCGTAATGTCCGAGGAGGAGTTACTCCTCGGAAAGGTTTCCTTGGCGCTATTGGGACTGAGTAATGCTTTATCTGTGATTTCTCTTCGGACAGGACGCTCCTCGGACGGGCCTGAATTTGGACTAGCCCATTATTTTTGGGCCGGGCCCCACAATAGCCCCTCAAAACTCCGGTTTTTATCTCCTTCCGAGGTGAAAATCGGGGGTTTGATGTTAGTGAGAGGATGGAAATAAGGAGAGTTTGGGGCGCGCGTGCGGATAGTTACTTTGGACGCGCTACAATTTACGAGGCGCGGCCATTTACTTCTGGAGGCGTTATGTCCCTCTCATCCAACGATGTGGCGTGGATCGAACGGCCATCGTTTTTTCTCATATTTTTAGGCAGGAGTGATCCTTTCTCTCTCCTCCCGGCTATATAAGACGTCAGAGGGGTTCAGTTCCTTCTTTTTATCTGCATTTCATAAACCTCACAGGATTCCAGAGAACTCCATCGAACCTCAGAGATATACGAATACTTGCGTCCGTTACGCCACTGTAGCCGTTTTTCGTGAAGCGTTTCCTCCAAGAGAGATTTTCAGGCGTCCCATTGAGCATTTTGTGAAGGTACCAGTAAATTTCGTTCATCTTGCCGTTTCAATTCCCTCCTCGGACTCTACTTTTCTCCTCAATCTTTACTTTCATTCCCCCAGTTCAGCTCAGATGGGTAGATTCGAAAAATTAGTAAAAACTCCGGCCGCTATGGAGGCCTTTAGGGCAAAATACCACATTCCCCCGGGGGTGGGGCTGCAGTACTGTCCTCTTGAGGGAGTATTGACATATAGAGGTGAGGGAGAAGTTGTTATCCCCATGATTGCTTTCATAGAGGGGGGGATGACACTTCTCATGCGTAGGATTACAAGAGAATACCTGTCCAACCATAGGTTGACGCCGTATCAGTGTGCTCCGAATATGTTCAAGATACTAGGCTGTGTAGATGTCTTAGACGAGCGAATGAATCTAGGCCTTACTTGGCACGATGTGGCTTATCTGTACGAGTGTTACCACCTCGGGGATGAAGGGTATTATCTTAAATCCCGATCCGAGGTCGTTAGGTTGATCTCTTGTCTCCCAATATCCAATAAGACCGTGAAGAATGACTTCCTTATTGCTTCAGGGGAGTGGTTCGACGGTATTCATTGTCCAACTCGGGCAGGAACCCCAGGTGCGGCGTCTTTAGGGCCAGTCCTTTTGGGAAAGGATCTAATATTGAGGGGTTATTTTTCTCGCTTTCTTTGTAATTGGAAGATTTCATGAACTAACCCCACGTTTCTTGGTTATTTGCAGATAAAGTTCACGTCGCTCCTCAGATAAACTTCGTGAACGTGCCAGCGTTGAACTACCTCCTTAGGTCGGAGATTTACGTTACCGAGGACGGACAGTTGTGTGCGGCCCATCTGGTTCTGGGCTATCAACCTCTGAGCAGCTCTTTCCAGGCTATCGGTCACGCTATAAGGGCTGGCAGTCCGAGGCTGGCTAGGATTGATGTGTCCAAGGACAGGTTTCTAGCTCAATATGATCTGCCACCAGTCGTGCTACCCGGCGTTAGAAATCCTTATTTAGCAGAGCAGCTACCTCCGATAAACGAGCCTGGCGTTGCTATTCCGGTTGAAGAGGAAACTGAATCATCTCGTCTTTCCCTTGAGGAGGAGATAGACGAGTTTTATTTTGAGGAGGAAGTTCAGCAATCCCTCTTGGTTGAGCTTTCTGACCCTGAAGGAGAGCAAGATCAGCACTCCGCAGTTGGTGTTCCCTCAATCATCATCTGCTCGGACGACCCCTCGGACGAAGAGATAGAGCCCATGGCCGGGAAGGGAAAGACTTTGAAGGAGTTGATGGCCTCCCGAGGGAAAGGCCAGTCATCAAAGGGTCAATCATCAAAGGCCCAGACCCTTCCTCCTGTGGTCCCTCAGGAACCCTCGGACCTCGGCCTTAAGGTCAATCCGGACTTAAAGAAGAAAAGGCCGGTTGACACCCCCGAGGAGGGTGAGGTGGTTGCTCAGCCAACCAAGTAGCAAAAAACCACCCGGGCGCCAAGGAGCAGAAGGGGTAACTCCGCTGAAAGCCAGGATGAGGAGAACCTTGCTGAGGTGCGCACTACCCCCCGTACATGGAGCCCCAAGTTGGAACTAGATGGGGTTGTCATCCCCTATAATTCGTCGGTCCGAGAGTATAACCGGGGCCGAGCAGGGTATGTGGCTGAGGCCTTGGAGCAACCCCTACTCCTTCCTCGGGATATGGAGGCCTATAGGCGGTTTTCTCAGCCCGAGATTTTCCTATCCCTTAAAAGGGATCTCGCGATGGTAAGTAATCCTTTCACTATTTTATTGATTTATTTGACCCTGTTAGATTTTAAACCAATCTTGTTTCGTTCGCAGATTACTCAGCAGGTATTTGTGGCTGAGGAATTTTGTCGTGATAAACGCAGTCGAGCTGATGCTGAGACCCAGTCTCGGACGGAGATGGAGAAAACCTTAGGGACCCTTAAGCACGATCACCTTGAACTCACGGAGAAGTTCAAGGAGTCGGAGAAACGGCGCAAAAGTGCAGAGGCTGGTTTGAAAAATGCTGAGACCCAGGCGGAGGACCAGCTCAAAGAGCTGTACTCGACCCAGATCAACCTTGCCACCGAGAAGCAGGCAGTGCTGGATCTCAATACTGCCCTGTAAAAAGTCAAGGATGAGCTGCGGCGGGTCAAAGAGGAGGCTCAGCTGATCCGTGAGGCCGCAGAGGCTGAAAAAAGTGCTGCTCGCCAGCTTGGGGCCCAAGAAACGAAGGCCAGGCTATCCGAGGAGATCCCTGAGGTGTGCAGGGAATACTGCAGCATCTCATGGGCTCATGCTCTCGATGCTGCAGGAGTTCCTGCGGATTCGGTGCTAAGACTACCCGAGAACATCTTCTATCCTCAGGAGATCCGAGAGATTCCTGATGGCGCCCAAGAGGCTTCGGAGCAAAATCTGGCGGTGCCTGATGTCGTCCCTGTGCCTGATAAGGCAAAGGATCCTGTCACGGATCCTGCCATCGAGGTTCCTCCTCCTCAGCCCGAGCCAAAGGAAGATCCCCCTACTAAGGCGTAGCTTTTTAGGCTTTTAATTTTTTGTATTCCCTTCTTCTTTTTCTTCTTTTTCTTTTTTTACGAATGAGAATCGTCCTGTTTTTGCGCTCTTTTGTAAGGACCTCTCTTTGTATTGCCCTCGGAATATTAATAGAGAATGTTTGCTTTGCTTTCTGTGGATGCATGATAGTATCGCTTCTCTTTTCTTTTTATAAACATTTGCAGCGACATAGATAGATGTAAACGGTCAAGATAAAAAGGGTTGTTGGGCAGCACATTTGAATGAGGGTTGCAATGGTGCTAGACTGCGCGCACGCCTTAAAATGATTTCCCTTAAGTAATAATCTCCCAATCTATCATAAGTAATAATTTCCCCTAAGTCTGTGGTCCGAGGAGCCATGCAGGACTTAGGTTCTGTTTAAAACTTGTATGGTTGCTTTAAGTAATAATTTCCCCTAAGTCTGTGGTCCAAGGATCCATGCAGGACTTAGGTTCTATTTAAAACTTGTATAAATTGTCATAAGTAATAATTTCCCCTAAGTCTATGGTCCGAGGATCCATGCAGGACTTAGGTTCTGTTTAAAACTTGTAAGTAATAATTTTCCCTAAGTCTGTAGTCCGAGGATCCATGCAAGACTTAGGTTCTGTTTAAAACTTATAAGTAATAATTTCCCCTAAGTCTGTGGTCTGAGGAGCCATGCAGGATTTAGGTTCTGTTTAAAACTTGTATGGTTGCCTTAAGTAATAATTTCCCCTAAGTCTGTGGTCCGAGGAGCCATGCAGGACTTAGGTTCTGTTTAAAACTTGTATATATTGTCATAAGTAATAATTTCCCCTAAGTCTGTGGTCCGAGGATCCATGCAGGATTTAGGTTCTGTTTAAAACTTGTAGGTAATAATTTCTCCTAAGTCTGTGGTCCGAGGATCCATGCAGGACTTAGGTTCTGTTTAAAACTTGTAAGTAATAATTTCCCCTAAGTCTGTGGTCCAAGGAGCCATGCAGGACTTAGGTTCTGTTTAAAACTTGTATGGTTACCTTAAGTAATAATTTCCCCTAAGTCTGTGGTCCGAGGAGCCATGCAGGACTTAGGTTCTGTTTAAAACTTGTATGGTTGCTTTAAGTAATAATTTCCCCTAAGTCTGTGGTCCGAGGAGCCATGCAGGATTTAGGTTCTGTTTAAAACTTGTAAGTAATAATTTTCCCTAAGTCTGTGGTCCGAGGAGCCATGCAGGACTTAGGTTCTGTTTAAAACTTGTATAAATTGTCATAAGTAATAATTTCCCCTAAGTCTGCGGTCCGAGGATCCATGCAGGACTTAGGTTCTGTTTAAAACTTGTAAGTAATAATTTCCCCTAAGTCTGTGGTCCGAGGAGCCATGCAGGACTTAGGTTCTATTTAAAACTCGTATGGTTGCCTTAAATAATAATTTCCCCTAAGTCTGTGGTCCGAGGAGCCATGCAGGACTTAGGTTCTGTTTAAAACTTGTATGGTTGCTTTAAGTAATAATTTCCCCTAAGTCTGTGGTCCGAGGAGCCATGCAGGACTTAGGTTCTGTTTAAAACTTGTAAGTAATAATTTCCCCTAAGTCTGTGGTCCGAGGAGCCATGCAGGACGTAGGTTCTGTTTAAAACTATGTATAGTCGTAAATAGACCAGTAGGCACAGGATAATTACGAAACAAAACATGGGCTAAGCCATTTTCATTAATAATAATATCTTCTGAGGTTATTTACATTCCATGGTCGAGGTACAGTTTTTTCATCCAAATCTTCTAGGTAGTAGGCGCCTATCCCGGCCACGGACGTTACACGGTATGGTCCTTCCCAATTGGGCCCCAACTTGCCCCAAGAGGGGTTCTTTGCGCTGCCGAGAACCTTCCTCATCACGAGATCACCTGGACCCAAAGGTCGCAGTTTAACATTGGCATCATACCCCTACCTCAGCTTCTGGTGATAATAGGCCATATGAATCGTTGCTTTTTCCCTTCTTTCCTCGGTTAGGTCTAGACTTCTTCCCAATAACTCGTCATTACCATTTGGGGTAAACGAGTTAGACCTTAGCGTGGGAAAGTTGTTCTCGATTGGGAGCATGGCCTCAGCCCCATAAGTCATCGAAATGGGGGTCTCCCCGATTGACCGTCGTGGTGTTGTCTGATAGGTCCATAGGACGTGCGGGAGCTCTTCTACCCATCTCCCCTTTGCCTCATCTAGCCTTTTCTTCAGTCCGTTCACTATGACCTTGTTCACGGCCTCAACCTGCCCATTTCCTTGGGGATAGGCGGGGGTGGAATACCAGTTAATGATCCCGAACTAGCGGCAGTACTCCCTAAAGTTCTTACTATCGAATTGGAAACCATTGTCGGAAATGAGTGTACGTGGAGTTCCGAAGCAGGTGATGATGTTCTTCCAGATGAATTTCTGGGCATCCACGTCCCTAATGTTGGCCAGAGGTTCAGCCTCCACCCACTTAGTGAAGTAATCAGTTTCGACTATTATGTATCGCTTGTTCCCCGCAGCTTTGGGGAAAGGTCCGACTATATCAAGGCCCCATTGTGCGAACGGCCATGGGCTGGAGAGGGGGTTGAGAACCCCTCTGGGTTGGTGGAAATTCGGGGTGAATCTTTGACACTGATCGCACTTCTTGGCGTATTCTTGGGCCTCTCTTTGCATGTTCGGCCACCAGTACCCCTAGGTGAGTGCCCTGTGCGCCAGCGACCTTCCTCCGGTGTGACTTCCACAAATTCCCTCGTGTAACTCTTCCAGTAGAGACTCGGACTCTTCTGGATGTATGCAGAGTAGGTACGGTCCAGAGTAGGAGCGCCGATATAGTTTGTGATCCTCTGATAGCCAGAACCGAGGAGCATTCTTACGTATCTTCTCGGCCTCTAGTTTTTCCTCCGGTAAGATATCGTTTTGGAGGAAGTTCCTTATGGGGTCCATCCAGCTGGGACACTTTCTGATCTGATGGACTTGGGCTGGGTTTCTGCTGATGGGACTTGCCTGGGCTAAATTTTCAACAAGGATCAATCGCGGCAGATTATGCGCCGAGGACGTGGCTAGAGTGGCCAGCGAGTCTGCATGGGTATTTACACTCCTGGAAATGTGCGTCAGATTGAAGGACTCGAAACCCGTCTGTAGGCGTTTGACTTGTCCTAGATACTCCTGCATTCTACCATCTCTGGCTTCCAGCTCACCCATCACTTGTCCAACGACCAATCTGGAGTCCAAGAATACCTCTATCATTCTTCCGCCCAACCTTTGAACCATCGTCATCCCTTGAAGTAAGGCTTCGTATTCGGCTTCATTGTTCGTAGCCGAGAACCCGAGTCTCAGTGATTTTTCAATGGCAGCACCGTCCGGTGATATTAAAACTATTTCGACTCCAGATCCTCTCTGGTTGGCCGCGCCATCCACGTAGACCTTCCAATGCAAGGTCCCCCCTGTTGAAATTGCGCCGACCAATTTTCCATCCATGTCTTTCTTCTCGGTTACTGTTTCTATAGAAGGTTCAGCAAACTCCGCTACCAAGTCTGCGAAGACCTGACCTTTGATGGAGGGTCTGGGCATATATTTGATATCAAAGGCCCCCAAAAGCGCACTCCACATGGCGATCCTTCCTGTGTAGTCAGCGCTTCGGAGCACTGCTCGAAGGGGAAGCTGAGTTAGGACGATGACTATATGCGCCTGAAAGTAATGAGGGAGCTTCCGTGTGGCATGTACTATCGCCAGGATTGCCTTTTCTAGAGGTAGGTACCTCACCTCGGCCTTATGTAATGATTTGCTCACATAGTAAACCGGTCGCTGCACCCCATTATCATCCCGTATCAATACCAGGATTACAGCATGGGGAGCTACAGCGATGTACGCAAACAGCACCTCGTCTGCCTCAGGGCTTGACATGATGGGTGGCCGTGACAGGTATTCCTTAAGCTGCTGGAAAGCCCGAACACAATCCTCGGACCATTCAAACCCTTTCCACTTGTTTATTAGGAGGTAAAAAGGTCGGCATCGATCTGCTAATCGTGATATGAACCGGTTTAACGCTGCAATCATACCAGTGAGCTTCTGCACTTCCTTCGGGTTCCGAGAAGTCTGTAGGCTGTTAATTGCCTTGAATTAGTCGGGGCTTACTTCTATTCCTCGGTGGGTTACCATGTACCCTAAAAATTTCCCCGACCCGACCCCGAATGAGCATTTGGAAGCATTCAGCCGCAACCGATGTTCCCTTAAGATAGCGAAGATTCTTCCAAGGTCTTTTATGTGCTCGGACACCCTTTTACTTTTCACAACCATATCGTCTATGTAAACCTCAATGATCTTGCCCAACTGTGACTCGAACATCCGGGTCATCATCCTTTGGTAGGTTGAGCAGGCGTTCTTTAGCCCAAACGGCATTACCTTATAGTGATAATTTCCGATGGGCGTCATGAAAGCTGTCTTCTCCTGGTCTTCTAGCGCGAGGGGTATCTGATGATAGCCCTGGAAGGCGTCCAGGAAACTCATTCGAGGGTGGCCCACGGTTGCATCCACCAATCTGTCGATTCGGGGCAGAAGAAACGGGTCCTTTGGGCACGCCTTGTTCAGGTCCGTGAAGTCCACGCAGACCCTCCACTTCCCTGTCTTCTTCTTTACCACCACCGTGTTTGCCAACCATTAGGGGTAAAAGACCTCTTTAATAGCCCCTGCTCTTTTCAGTTTTGCCACTTCATCTCTTACGGCACTAGCATGTTCCTTTGAAGGGCGTCGGGGTAGTTGCTTCTTCGGAGTGGAAGAAGGGTTGACGTTCAGGTGGTGACAAATAAGGCTAGGATCAACTCCCGGGGCGTCGTAGGCGTCCCATGCAAACACATCGACATTCTCTCTAAGAAATCTGACCAGTTCTTCTTTTTCTTGAGCAGGCAACTCAGAGCCGATCTGGAAAAACTTCTCCGGGTCGTCGCTGACGACGATCTTATCTAAACTTTCACATCGTACCTCCTCGGCTGGCCCGTCGCCCTGCCCTGCCGAGGTGGCTGGTTGCTATAAGCTCTCTGGGGCCGAGGACTCGGTATGGGGCCTATGTAAAATGGCGACCACCATACACTTCCTGGCCTCGGCCTGATCTCCTCGGATCTCTTCTACTTGTCCTCTGGATGGGTATTTTACTTTTTGGTGAAGTGTGGAGGTTACGGCTTCCAGGACATGGATCC
The DNA here is from genome assembly GCF_001633185.2 of Quercus lobata. Taxonomy (NCBI): domain Eukaryota; kingdom Viridiplantae; phylum Streptophyta; class Magnoliopsida; order Fagales; family Fagaceae; genus Quercus; species Quercus lobata. The sequence continues at coordinate 30,913,375 of NC_044910.1, read as the reverse complement.
ATGGCCTGGCAACTATTGCGATGTAGGGTGAGTAAGCGTCGACCACGATAAAATTCACCTCTACCACCTCTAACCCAGTCTGTACGGGTAGTCGGATTTGCCCCTTTGGCGTAACAATCCTTCCTTCGAAGCTAAGAAGGGGGGAATCATAGGCTGCCAAATCTTCAGGCTTCAAGTTCAGCCCCTTGTATAGATCAGGGTACATTATCTCTACCGCACTTCCCGAGTCTACTAACACCCTTTTTACATCGAAGCCCCCAATTCTTAACGTAACCACCAAGGCATCGTCGTGAGGTTGAATAGTTCCTCTCTTATCCTCGTCCGAGAATCCTAGTATCAAGGAGCTTCTCTTTCTTAACCTTTTGGGTTCCCTTTGCTTGGTCCCGGAGGGGAGCCGATCAACAGCTAGTACCCTGGGGAAGGGCGGCCCAGTTCTTCCTGGTGCGGCGAGGATGACATGAATCGTTCCAGTAGGGGGTCTTAAAGACACCTCCTCTCGAGACTCCTGTACTGCTGGACCGGGATGGCCGCTCGAGGGGTGCAGAAGGTGACGCAACTTCCCTTCTCGGACCAACTGATCTAAGTGATTCCATAGATTTCTGCAATCCTCAGTGGTATGCCCATGGTCCTGATGATAGTGGCAGTACAGGTTTTGGTTACATTTGGAAGGGTCTCCAGCCATCTTTCCCGGCCTCCTGAAATAGGGCTCGTTCCTTACTTTCTCCAGCACTTGTTGTACTGGCTCCCTGAACACGGCATTCACTGTCTGCGGGTTGCTCTGTCCAGCCTGTCGCGAAAAATCTCTCCTCGGCTGGCTAGGGTTATACCGTTCCGATCTAAAATCACTTGCTTTGGGGGGAATGACCTTCTCCTTTCCCCTTCCTTGCAGCTGATCTTCTTCCACCCTTTTGTACTTGTCGATCCTATCCCTCAACTGATCAACGTTGGCAACCGGTTTACCAGTGAGGGATTTCCTTAAGCCATGCTCGATGGGGAATCCGCTTTTGAACGTGCTGATAGCGACAGCATCATGGTTGTCATCTAGGTCGTTATACACCTCCCAATATCTATCCGAGTATGCTTTCAGAGTCTCGCCTTCGTGCATGGATAAGGACAATAGCGAACTGAGGGGTCTGGGGACTCTGGTGTTGGTGATAAAGCAGGAGCAGAAATCCCGAGTGAGATGCTTGTATGAGCTTATGGAATTTGTCTTCAGGCCGTTGAACCACCTCATCGCCATTAATCCCAAGCTGGATGGGAAGATTTTGCACATAAGGGCTTCATTTTGCGGGTAGATTGTCATTTTTTGGTTAAACTGACTCACATGCTCTACCGGGTCTGCTCGGCCGTTATAGATGGCGAATGCCGGTTGGTTGAAGCGTCGAGGCAGCTTAGCCCTTTCAATTCTATACGTGAAGGGGGACCTTGAAACCTGGTCCAGCGCCTTCTTCATGGCATCGTTTCCCGAACCCTTACTGGATGTGCTCTCATACTTCCGCACAGGGCGTGGTTCCTTTTCGTAGGAAAAGGTTTCACTTGGGGGGTCCTTGACCTCCGTCGGTAACTTGCATCCTCCGCATTAGAGGACTCGTCTGAGTCAGAAGGAGATCGTTTTCGCTGCACTCGTCGTAGCTTCCTTTTCAGATCATCTATCTCTCGCTGCATGGTCTGGTGACTGTTTCGCCTCTGGGACACATGACTACCTATCTGAGTGTGACTCTGGCTTGTCCGGATAGTATGCACACTTCCCTCACAATTTCCCCTGCCGCCTGGGTTGACGGGGTTATTTTGCCTCTGGGACTCGGCGGGTTGTGTCTGTTGGGAGTTAGCCTGATGAGGATTCTCCTGGTGTGGACCTAGTTCTGCCATGCTCGACCGTTATGCTAGTTGATGCCCTAGTTCTTCCCACAGACGGCGCCAATTGTAGTTGCACTATTTTCCTGGCCCAAATTCTATTGATCAGGCCTTGGCCCAAGGCGCAACCCACAATAAATATTTGTAGAGGATGGGTCAAAGAACTCAGCCTCAATGAGCCTATTCGGTCTGATACATGGACAATGTTGTTGCAGAAAAATAAAAACACAAGAATGGATCTCTAACGTATGATTCTATTTCTTCAGTTCCGAATACAGTTTTTTCCGTCCCCTTCTTTGAGGGACTCCACTACATTATATAGTTCTCCTCTTCTCATCTCAACCTTACACTTGTTGATCATCTAAGCATCTACTTGAGCACCTGTCCCATCAGACGCCCTTATCACTTTCTTTGTGAGTTGCAGAGGCCAAGGTAGTACTGTTCAGGAGTCTTTTCCTCATTAATGCGGCCAAGAGGGTGGTTGGGGCGCAATTAATGTGGTGGTGGCAACTTTCCATGAGATATTTTGGATTTTATTCATTTTATATGTTAGGAGGATGAACTGAAATGGTTGGGGCGAGTTCCTCGTCTGGGCTTCGTAATGTCCGAGGAAGAGTTACTCCTCGGAAAGGTTTCCTTGGCGCTATTGGGACTAAGTAATGCTTTATCTGTGATTTTTCTTCGGACAGGACGTTCCTCGGACGGGCCTGAATTTGGACTAGCCCATTATTTTTAGGTCGGGCCCCACAATATCTATTTTAACATCTCACTTAACAATGCATGATAATCTCATCTCTTATTTTAACATACAACCAATCACCATGGCACAACCAATAAGACAACAACCATGGCACCCAACCACAACAACCCATGGCACAACCCATAGCAACCAACCACGCAACCACCACCATAATCCAACAACCCAACACACAATCCAAGCAAAAAAAACTTAGCAACCATCACCTAAAACCTAGCAAAGCCCATCCACAACCCACCAAAATCGAGCAACACCTTTCTTGGCAGCCCAATCCAAAATCAACCCAGCCACAAACTTGCGTATCCACTGTGACTTGTGTACATCATCGGCCATTGGAAGCCTAGGCCATCACAATCATTGTCCACCCTAGGCCTAAGAGAGAGAGTTTTGAGAGTGTGAAAATAGAAGAGAGTGCAAGAGACAAGGAGAGTGTGAGAGAAATTATTTAAAAAATGAATAGCAACTTGTTAGTAGCAATTACTATAACAAGTTGCTAAAAATCGTTTAACTTAGGCAATTTGGATGAAAAATGTTTTTTTTTTTTTTTTTGGGTGATATTGGGGGTGCTATAAAGCATTTTGGCTATTTTAATCAAAGATTATGAGATATTATTATATGTGACCATTGTGTAACTAATTATATTTAAATTTTTCCATAGAAAATTTGTATTTAAATTTTGGTAAAATACTTGCAATTGTTAAAAATATGGTACAGAAGATTTATATTTCTTTTTGGAAAGGGTAAACTTTTTCATTTGTATGAGTACCTATTTGAATTTAAAATCGCAGATGTGATGAAAAAAAAATTAAGGGGGTGTTTGGTAATATTGTTCTAGTAATGTTGTTTGTATTTTTTAGAAAAATGTGTGGGTGAAAAAATGTATAAAAAAAAAGTATAATATTGTTTAAAAACTGAAAATTATTGCTCAAAATCACATACCAAACGTCTATTTAGATACCACTTACTTTACTGAAACTGAAAATTTATTGTTAAAAGTACTGTATATAAAGATAAAAGTTATTTCTAATAATACAGTAAAACTCATAAATAATACTAAAAACAATAATAAAACTTATAAATAATAACAAAAATAAACTAAATAAGAAAATATTTTTCATTTTTCATTTCATTCCAAGCGTTGGTCAAACGCCCCTAAAATGCAATGATATCCAAATAAAAGCGGTGAAACTCGAGGACACGTCGCATAAAAGAAAAAATAATAATTTAAAAGGGGCAACAAGTGACGAGTCGGATCCACTCTGACCGGACCGCCCCGGATAGTGGGTAAATCCTTGGAGTTGGACCTTTTGTCACTTTCGGAGTTTTTAGACAAAATCGAATACCCGAACAAGGAAGCGAACTGTGATTGGAATTGGATCATATCAATCAACAAATCAGATGCCAGTGAGAGTGGTGGAAAGCTCCGCCCCTTCTCAAGTTTCAGGTTTTTATTTTGTCTTTGCTTTACTTTCCTTACAATATTTTTCTTACGTTAGGGCTTTCCTTACGTTCTTTCTTTTTAACTCTTTTTTTCACTCCTACGTTAATTTTAAAATTGCAAAATCTCTCTCCGATAACAGAAATTTAGGTTCACAGCCAACCTATTGACAATAATTTATACACAAGTTTAGATTTCTTTATTTTCGCATGTTGTCCTTTTATTACATGTTTTTAGAGGTTCCTGCTATGCTTAATTTTAGAATTCATAGTGAATTTTTAAGGATCCTAATTAAAACTTAGTTACAGTAACTTATAACTTAGGTGTTGTACTACATTAAGTTTCAGAATTAAGTTCAAACTCGTGATTACATTGACCAATAAAACACAAACAATGTTATCTTTTCCGTGGACAATTAAACTTTAATGCAACCAGTTGTTTGAATTTTTAATGTACTAAGTTTTACCTGCGTTTAAATTTTGTTTTAATCTATGTATGTTTAATTGTGAAGGTGCAAATTCTGGAAAGACTTCACCTCCGGCATGCACACTTTTGAGTGTTGGACAGGTTATTCTTTGGCCCCCCTTTTTTTTTTCCCTTATATAAAGTTTACTTCTCGGTAAGATTTTGGTACTCGGTTTAACATACATTAAAGCCTATGTGATCTGAGCTTTGAGTAGTTATTTTTATATTCAACTATTACTAGGTACCGCGTGTACAATTATAGTCAAGTTCAAGCAAATGCATGAGATTTCCCTTTAACCATTTGAAGTGAAAAGTATAGATCTACATAATTTACTGCCAAATGGAATCGTTTTGATAAATTCTTTATAATCTCAATCAAAGATTCGTAAGCCTAATTATATGAGTTGGCTAATCATCATTGCATTAGTTGAGAAGTACTCTGGTACTCAGAATGTTTCTTAAAGCATAATTTTGTCGCAGGCATTCTCTGGTACTCAGAATGTTTCTAGTCTTCAAAAAGATGAAGCATGGAGAGTTAATGTTCGCATACAGGGATGTGACCTTGAACATGGGTATCTATGTGGCACCATGGAAGCTCTCAATGTTCCTATGGCAGACACACCAGTAAGCACTTCTTCAATTTGGTTTTTTCATTTAACAACCACCAGAAACATTAATAATTCTTTTGTGTGTGTGTTCTCTGTTATATGGAGGATAGTGCTAAAAACGTGACTTATGAATGTAAAAACACAATGGCCAATGAGCTCTAGCCTCTAGGCCTTTAACACAAATGGTACCTTCTCCCCTTTTAAGAGCAGAATGGGGGTGAGATCATGGGTTCAAGACCCACCTGGTGCATGTGTAATTTACTAATAAAAAGATAAATGTGAATGCACCATGAAAGAATTAAGCAGATACAGAGTTTTTGTGAACTTCTGTCTACAATACTTTATCTCCTAAGTAGGTTAACAGTAGTTTTTTAAGAGGCAGCTGATCAAGAGGTTTCTTCCCCCACTGGCCTTTCAATATTCTGATTGTTGTGTAATTCTCCTTAATTGCCATGTAACTGTATTACATTGCCATGTTTACCTAATTGATTGTTATCATGCATTCTCCATCTTCTTTGGTTGCAGCAGCCGTGAATTTCAGTTGCTCAAATTCAAATTTTACTCTTTGTTTTATACTTTTTTTTATCAGCATGATGTACACATGAATGCTCCGTAACAGAATATGTGATGCAATTGTACTTTTGGCCATAAATTGTTTGGTTATATTTTCTCAACCTAATGAAACTGGGCTGAATAGCATGCCTGAATCTTGATATGCAACTGGCACTTCATTCAGACAACTGCTAAGGTGTCATGACCCCCTTGTTTACTATAGTTGTAATATGGCAATTTGCCTTCTTTGTCTGTGGAGAATTTTTTGTTTCATTTACGATTATGTCAGGTAGTGACCTTCTGGGAAGGGGAGATTGTTGATACGATAAATTATACTTTCTTCACTGGCAAATGGGAAGCGACGTATGTTCCTCTCCTCTTCCATCTATTTTATCATAGAAGACTTTTTAAACAACAGTGATCTTGGACAAAAAAATCCAATGCTGACTGGATGATCTCTTGACAGGCCAGAGGATGATAAAAAGCACTGGGACAAGTTTCCATCCTTCTCTCCCTTTAAGGTAAAGATTTGGAACTTTTTTGTTCACCATGTGCAGTATATGCTCTACTCTACTTGTCAAAAAAAAAGTGCAGTATATGCTCTGCTCTGTTAACTAGTTCTGTTCTTTTCAGAGTCAAGTGGAAATTGACGGTGGCAAAAATGTGGACCTGAGTAACTATCCATACATATTTATGGTAACGTAGTCTCAATTATTTCATCATTTGGTGAAAGAGCTTGCCATATGAAGTACTAATGTGCCTATTTTGTTTTGTTGGTGCAGAGATGGAAAGAGCAATATTTTGTGAATGTTGGGACAGACTGTGGGTTAACTATAGCTGGTTTTTACTATGTTTGTTTCTCTTGTAGTGATGGCTCCATCAGTGGTTTCTATTATGATCCTAATAGCAGGTATCTCCTCCACACTGTTGGTTAAACTGTTCTGGTTTCTCTTTCTTCAAATTATAGAATGCAGTAATTTCCCTTTACCAACAGAGATGTGCATATGCTCATAAGGTATTTTCATTTCTGTTAGATGACTCCACCCCCCCCCCCCCCCCAAAAAAAAAAAAAGAACATGGGCGCATACAAATAAATTAAACTGATTGATGATAATTACTTGAAACTGCCTGCAGCCCATTTCAGAAGCTTGAGCTGAAATCAACTAATGATGGAAGATCAGGTTTCAGTTTTTCATCATATGAGTTGCAATAAAATGGAAGAAATGCATCTGATTTCAAGGTAGAACTTGATTGAACTTTGCTTGGTCAGGTGAATTCTTTGATTTACATCTTGGACAAACTGAGGTATTATGCAAGAGCACAATGTATCCAATTATTGTATAAGTGTTATATTGGAAAAATTGATGAGCGATGTAGATCTGTTTGTACTGCTTAGAGTACATCTTGAGTTATTATATGTGAATTTAAGTTTAAAATGCACTTCACGGCAAAAGGGTTTTCTTTTTTCTTTTTGAGATTTCATTGCACAACGATAACAGAATATATTTTACACACATATTTCAAGCTATACAAGTAAACAAACCTTCAAAAGGTAATAAAATTATAAAAACCAACAAATAACAACCAAGTGACCAACCAATTAGAGCAGTTAACTTTAGTATGATAAGAAAAATACCTAATAATTACAAAGCCTTCTGTTAAGCTTGGAACATCAGCATCTTTAACATACCATAGAAGGCCTCTCAAGATCTAACATCAGCATCACATCCCATACAGGTCAAGTCAAAGTATTTCTATCCATTTTATTTTTTAATGGATCATTTCATTTCAGAGATCTGTATAGCTTGCAAACAACTCTCCCAGTGTATCTACTTCTTGTGATCTTGCTTTTATGTATATGAGAGGTGGAAAGGAGTGGAATAGAAAGAATCTTTTATAAATTTTCCTTACATTCTTGTGTTTGGGAGTTTAATCATGGAAAGGTCATTTCCTTACTTAAAAGTTTAAGCAGTCATTCTTTCATTTTCCATAATTAAAAATTAAAAAATTTAAAAAAATAAAAAAAATAAAAAATAAAAATAAAAACCTTATTATATTTTCATTTTCCTCAAAGTTGGGAGGAATTGAAGGGAATGGAATGAAGTTTAATGAAGTTTAATGAAGTTTTGACTAAAATGCCTATAATGTTTTTTTTTTTTTTAACAAATTTCTTGTAATGTTTGCATGACAAAGTTTGGCTATAAACTTGGTTGTGTAGCCAATGATTACAACTCCTACTAAAAAAATTAATATGGTTACATATTTTGAAAATTTAACTATTAGATTGCATGTTATTTATGTTCTTATCATGCATATCAAATGTTATTTACTATTCAACTTATTTTTTATGTATAATTTTAAATTACAAAAATATAAAATTTAAATATTTAATTAATGACATAGCTATTGTAAGGACCGGATTTGGGTTTCTCATCCAAATGATGGATGGACTTAGGCCCAATGCAATGAATTTGTAAAGAATGGGTTGGAAAACTGGGTTTTAATGAATCGGTCCACAAATGTAGATTCAAATCACAAGAATATGTAAATGGACAAGTTTAATCTAAAGAAAACTGTTTTTGGCGTAGTTCGAGGAGATCAATTTTTGTAAATTGATTCTCAAGTTTGATTACAAGTTCAGTTCTTGGTTGTTACAATGTTTTCTTTTTTCTTTTCAATCCCCTTTTTTTCTCAGGGATCTCTTACATTATATATCTCCCTTTAAATGATCTTGGCCCTCCACTTGTCGATCGTCCAAGCCACCACTTGAGTGATTGTCCCATCGAACACCCTTGTCGGCTCTCTGTGAGTTGGAGTGATCAAGGCAGCACTGTTCAGAAGTCTTCTCCACATAAATGCGACCAGAGAATTAGTTGCAAAACATTTAATGTGATGGTAGCAACTTTTTCTTAAATATTTCTCAACTCCCACCTTGTTCTATACGTTCACAATACATATCCTTATCACCAGAGTTTCTTGGAATGTTACTCTGACCCCTTCTTTACTTAGCCAAGGAAATACTTCTCATCGGCTTACCTCTCCTAGTCTTTACAGCCATAGCTTGTTCGTGAAGTCTTTGGTCTTAATCCTTCCTTATTGTTGATCTATTCTCGGACCATTGTGCCTCCTCGGACAAGCCCAAAGCCCAATATATATCTGGGCCTGCATCCCCACAACTATTAATCTTTAATCTTTCGAAAATTTTGCAAATATGGAGAATATAAGAAAAAAATATAATCCAATTATGGATTTTTCAAAATTCACATGTAATAAAAAAATATTGAGTGAAGTTGTAGCCATTGGCTACAATCAAGTTTATAACTAAATTTTGTCCTCATTTGCAACACCTTACCTAATAATATCTCATTATTTTTTCTACACAATTTTTGTTGTTGAATCCTAGATCTTGTCTTGCACCAATGATCTATATTTTTAAGCCATTATCATGATAGTGGACCCTAATTGGTCAAATAAAAACTGGTGGTTCAACCAGTAAAAATCGAAAATCAAACACTTTTTTCGGTTCTTTAACTGTTCCAGTTTTCAAATTCATGAATTCATTTCATAACTCTCTTTTAAAACATCTAAAGAAGATGGCTTAGTATTATTTGATTCCATTTCTTTTTTTCATTATACTTATTTACTTTCATTCTATTCATTTCAATTACTTTATTATTTAATCATTTCATTCTATTCATAAGGATGTTGGGGGATAAAATTTATTTGTTCGTCAGTGGGCAACTTGTAGCTCGAATGGCACCTTTCCTTGCTCCTTTCCCATGTCACAGGTTCAAACTTCAAATTAACTCTCTTCCCAAAATAATTATAATAATAATAATAACAACAATAATAAATGCATAGCATATATTATACTATAGTTTGTGAAGTATAAAATAGAACACTAAGAATGAGACAAAATTTATTTTTTGTATAATACTAAATTTATTACAAAGTTTATCACAAAAATATTTATAAATTGACGTGATAATAAATATAATTTGTGTTGTTTTAACTCATAATAAATAAATTTGATTCTCAAAAAAAAAAAAAAACTCATAATAAATAATATCATAAATATTTTTTTTTTAATTTATGACATCAATTTATAAAACTTATTAAGACTCATGTGAGTTGTTTATAAGTTTCTAAGCTGGCCTCGCACACTACATCCATTGATGATATGAAAAATTGTAGTGGTAGCATTGACGTGGCAATTGATAGCAAAGCTATGCAGCCCCCACTCATGACAATGGAAACATAGTGTGAGCTGTGGTTTTTTAGTGGAGTTTGTAGTATATTTTTGTATTTAAATTCCTTTCTCTCTCCTTGTGAATGGGTTTGCTTCTCAAATAATATTATATGGTTAGCCAATTAATCTAGCCCCCGCGGCCTCATGATCATGACTTGAAGACGAAGACAACGTGGGTCCACACTGAACTGGAAAAGCGACATGTCGAAAGAAAGTGGGACCATTCATGAACTGAACTAACTACATGGGGTGATAGTTGGTCCTTCCCCATATTGAAGGGAGAGGAGCCATGTACAGTACATGCACAGCTGTCCTCGTGTTCTCACTCACGCAATAGTTTACGACCCTCAAATTAAAATAAATAAATAAACCATAATAGCCAGCCATAGCCATAGCATTTACCCCATTTCATGTGGGACGTGTCCCTCTTTTTATTTCCCGCTCTGCTTCTAACTACCCAAGTACCAACCCAACCCCACGTCCATGTATGGGCCATATATAACTTTCTTTCATTCCCTCTAATTTCTCGCATATGCTTTCCGTTTTGGTCATGTACGAAAAGCTAACCCTTATTGTTCTATGATTATCACGTCAATGTCATTTTCAATTTCATTGACAATGGTACACGTACATACATTCCCCCATTGAAGTTTGAACCGTAGATTACAAGTTTTTTTAAGAGTTCTTTCAAAAATCGGTATGGAAAGCTTGCTTTGTGATGAGTCGTGGCTATCTAGCCCAGCAACACCTATTCATCAACATGCAACTAAGCACCACAGTTCAGAGAGCTGCTATGGTTCGTTTTATACTACTAAGGAAGATTGTGAGCAGGCCCTTGCTATATACCTAGAGAAGGAGATGAGTTACATGCCTGAAGCTAGTTATATTGAGCATCTCCGGTCGAAAAATTTGATCTTTGCTAGATTTAGAGCTATTCAATGGCTTTTCAGGGTCAGTTCCCAGAGTACTGCTTCATGTTTTAATTTCTTTCTCCATTGGAAAAGTATCATCTCTATTGGACCCATTTTATGGTTCATATTAGATATTACAAATCTAAACATGTATCTAATATTGCATCATATAAAACTTTAATTACATGACAGTTTGTACAATACTATAAGATCAAGAAAATAAAATCTTAATCCTGAAATGAATTTTTATTTTTCATTTCAAATGGAAATGATTTGTTCTTGGTCTTAATGGATATGGCAGATTATGTATAGCTTCAAATCTTGATCTGCATTGAAAGAAAAATAGTATTGCTAAGTTATAAAAGGTTTTATTATTTGTTTACCAGTCTCACAATTTCCCTTGGGTTGTTTGTTTCCAGTCCAGAAGTCGCTTGAATCTCTCTTTTGAAACTGCTTTTCATGCTGCAAGTTATCTTGATCGATTCATATCTATGCATCAATGCAATGTAAGGAATACTCCTGGAAATATATAGATTTCTTCTTCGATAAAACAATATTTGGATTGAGTACTAAAATGTAACTTATTTTTAAGGGATGGGAACATTGGATGGTTGAATTGTTGTCTGTTGCGTGCTTATCTATTGCCTCCAAGTTCAGTGAAACCTGCACTCCTAGCTTGCATGAAATTCAGGTAACTCTTCTTGTTGTTGTGGTTGTTGGTGTTGTTGTTATTAAGAAATATAATTGATTGGCTTTTACTGTTGTAACTGAAGATGGAGAATTTGGACCATTCATTTCATCCAAGCACTATCCAACAGATGGAATTGAAGCTGTCAGAGGCACTAGGATGGCGCCTTGGCTCTACAACGGCTTATTCTTATGTTGAACTGTTGATGTGGAGTACTGACTCTTTGAAACCTCACCTCCATGAGGAATTTATTACCCGAGTAACCGAGTTACTTCTTGGGGCTATTTCAGGTATATGCATTATCTTCATATATTGTGTACTCAATAGGAGGCAAATGAGGGCTAATGCCATGGTTTAACTCTTCAAATTGCCAATTGTGCAGCTTTTACTTTTTATAGCTTACATGCATATAGTTATATAAGAAGAGGGCTTGTAAATTTTAGGGCTGACTCTTCCACTAGTACACTTCAAAACAATTGTCTTAAGGTCCCAAAGTGGAAGAAGCCCTCATAATTTTAATCTTAGAATAATCTAACGAAATATCTCATAATATACTTGAATATGTATATAGTTTTTAAAAGATGGCCTAATATGTCCTATTAAAAATATAAGAAACCCGGATACTCTTTTTTGTTCTCTTTTTCTCTCTAATTTGAAATCAGGAATTGCATCATTTACCCAAAAAAAAAGTTCTACCCATCAAAAGGCCCCATAATTTTGTCTTAATCTCAAATTGTTTTTTTAATCAAGATATTTATTGTGATATAAATAGTTTATATATACTTTAAGAATAAATTTTTAAAAGAAATTTTGCAATTAGAAAAAACACTTAAGTTGGATACTAAATATTCAAAACCATTAAAAATATTTTTCAAATGCATGTATTGCTTTTTATATTTTTATATTGACAATACTATAATTGTTTATGCAAAATAAGAAGTTTTTCGAAAATTAAGAATTATAAAATCCTATCTAAAATCGATTATGACTGGAACAAAAAAAGATTAGATTAGTCATATTATTACTTGAAAAGTATAGATTAACAAAACTTGAATGCATAAATTAGTTATTAATCTTTTATTTTAAACTAGAATGCAAAAATTGATTACACTCTCACTTAAACTTATCATCTTAAACCTCAAATCATATATATAGAACCATTAACCCTCATTAAATTTATCCATATATTTGCAAAACTTAAACTCTTGTCACTGGCAAATTTTAGCTGCTGCTGTCTATTTATATAGAAATTATCTCTTATGACCAAATTACTCATGTTATAAGCCAATGAGTGAATATCATTTGAAATGTTGGTAAGAACAACTTTTGATTAAAAGGAATATAAAATTAAATCACATAGCATTCATTTGACATGTTACCTAGGTAATTTGGTATGCTTGTTATGGGATATACTCTCTCCTATTTATATGCCTATTGCTTCCGGCCTTTACTTTAAGCTTTAAATTGCATCATGAAAGGCTGGCACAAAGTACTGTACACGTAAAAAAAGTTCCAATAGAAATGCCTCTTGCTGTGGAGCAAAGAAGTATTGCTTTATCCATGAATTTTCTCATGCTGAAGGTAGATCCTACTTGATTTGATTCCACTGATATTTAAACTCATCAAAACGTCCAGATTCAAAAGTGTTGGAATTTAGGCCAAGCGTTATTGCAGTATCTGCACTTTGGTGCAGTCTAGACGAGTTACACCCATCAACATTCGATGCCTACCTAACCTCTCTGACAAGACACTTCAATCAATCTCAAAAGGTAAAAATCTGGAAAAGAAAGAAGAAAAAAAATTCTAATTGAATGGAAAGTACTGTTTTATTGACAAGCTTCTCAATTTGATAGGATGATCTAGTGAGGTGCCATATGATCATGGAAGCTCAGCAGGTTGGTTCTTTGCAAAACTTGATAGATAATGATAATGGGAACTATTATGACTGCCCTTCAAGTCCCACCACAGTATTGCCGAAGCAGCCCATTGACATATGTGATTGCAGTTTTAATTTCTCTTTCTTGAAGATGCGTGGTCCAAATGTCAATCTCAATTCAAGTAGGAAGAAAAGAAAGAGAGAAGAAGACTAAAAATCAAATGGTTATCATGGTCTTTTATATGATTGTGATTGTTGTGCCAAGAAGAGTTAAAATTGTAAGATAATAATAATCATATAACAAAGGAATTTATATAATTCAATAGATAAATGACCACGGAAGCAGTTTGGTCATCTCCTTCTCCATGTACGCTGTCAACTTTGATAATAAGATATTATATTGATCCTTTCTTTTTTCTTTTCTTTTTTTTTTTAGAAATCAAGACTTTACCATTTTTTAAGACAAATTTTTACCAATTAAATTAAATTAGATTTCAACTATATCTTTATATATATATATATATATATATTGACCTAGTTAGATATATTGCTACATAAATACCTCACCCCTCCCCCCTCCCCCCTCCCCTGCCCCCAAAACTCATATCTAGGCCCCACATTCCCCATGCACTACCTAAGTCACCTAATTGTACATATATCTTTATACTTATGTTATTTAACCATAACTTAGTGGGTTAAATGTGCCCTTTTTATACATAAAGTCAATATATATATATATATATTTATTTGCATAAAGTTAATTAAATATTTTTATTCATTAGAAATTTAAATAAAAAGCTTTATCTATCCATAAGTATCAATTATAAATTTTTTTTTTTTTTAAATGTGACATTCAACAAATTATTCTATAATTTATAGTAGTTTTTATCTAAATCTCTATCATTAATATCTTTTTTTTAAAAAAATTAAAAACACTCTTTAATATTGTGTAAATGATATATGATATAAAAACTGACTTTTATATGTAACTTATATCCACTTTCCTACGTTCTCTTTTATCCGCCCAATCTTTCTCTCTTCTTAATCTTTTAAATCTAAAGAAAATTGTTTTAGTTATAAAAATCAAGAATGATATCAATAGATTCAATACATATCAGTGAAAATATCTGTTAGAAATACTGAATAATTGTATTGTATTTCTCAAGTGGTAACATATACATGAGTATCTTTACATAAAAGGTAGAAGTGTGCAATACAAGTATGTGCAATGTACAAGTGAGATAAATAAAGCGGGCTTAAACCCCACAAGCCCTATTACATGTTTACAATATCAAACTCTTTGAATATTGAAAGTATTGATCTAATAAATAATAAAAGTCAATATATAAATATATGTGAAAAATCAAAAGGGAAAAAAAATCAAATATGCTAATATCTCATTTTTTATGGATCAAAATCTTTGAAAATATTGGATCAGTAAAATATTAAATGATCATTTATTATAATTGATTGAAATAATTAATATTTTTTTATATTTAAAATTTTAATCTTAAGAGAATTGGTGCATATATGTTAATGTATATTGATGAAAAATTATATTTTTACATTTATTATTCATGTACACTTTACATTATAGACATATATGGTGTCCGTTTGTGATCCGCTTATTTTACTGAAATTGAAAATTTTTTACTAAAAATACTGTAAATAAAGGTAAAAATTAGCTGAAATAGTATACTAAGACTTATGAATAGTACCAAAAAGTGTAATGATACCATAAATAGTAACAAAAATAAGTTGAATAATAAAATAAGTTGAATAGTAAAATAAGTTGGCAAAAATAATCCATGCCAAACACACACATAATATTGTTCAAATTTGTATGTACAATAAATTTAAACATATAATTGTTCTAAATTAATGAAATTTTAAAGAAAAAAAAAAAACAATCCAGTGAATCTACCCTTTCAAATTTTAATTGTTAGGAGTGGGACCCAAGACAAGAGCAACGGGCTAGAAGAATCCTGCGCAGTACTCACCACAGTCCAGTCCAATATGAACGTGTATCAAAACTAGCCAGGAAAAATATATAAATAAATAAAAGTCATAAAGAGTAAAATAATAATAATAAAAAATAAAATAAAATATGAACAAGTAGATAAGGTGACTGAAGAGGCAATTGCTACGGTTGTAGAACCAAAACCAATGGCATCTTCATCTTCCATAATATCTTCTTCTCTCCTCCTTCCCTCCAGAGCTCCAATAAATCATCGAAACCAACAACTAACTCTTTTCAATAATCGTAATGCTACAAATTTCAAGAACCGGGTTTCCTTCAGAGTCCATGCTGCAAAGCTTCCTGCTGGAGTATGTTCTTCTTGCTTTTTGCTCTTAGTTTTCGTAGTAAAACATTATTCTATGTTACCTGAGGAAATGGGTTTTGGAAATTTCAGGTAGAACTTCCGAAAGCAGAGCCAAAATTCAGAGCCCCTTTTTTTGGTTTCACAAAGACAGCTGAAACTTGGAATTCTAGAGCTTGTATGATTGGACTTATTGGGACTTTCATTGTAGAATTGGTGAGTCATTTCTTTCTTTTGAACTTAACTGTCTTCTTGCTATTGTAATCCAAAACATGTTTTTTTTTTCTTTGTTTTCAGTTTTTTACCTAACTGTCACTCATTGTGGCGTTGTGTTTTTTCAGATAATAAAAAAGGGGATATTGCAGGTAATTGGTGTGGATATAGGCAAAGGTCTTGATATTCCACTGTGATCATTTAATCTGGATATATACATACATTCGTACATGTATATATATTTATATATGTATGCTTGAATGTATGTTACTCATGTGAGCAGTCTATTGTTCACTACAAGAGCTGCAATTGTAATTTAGCTCTGTATTGTACCTTTAAACAGTGTATTTGTATTTGATGTTTTGACTGAAAGTGTACCCTTAAATTTTACTGCGCGTACAATACAACTATGTATTAAACCTTTAAATCAGTAACCACTGGGGCTTAGAGCTCATCAATGATCAATCTGAGGTTCATTTTACTGGTAACCAGCTTGAATTAAGATCACCACACCAACTTTGCTATGGTATGTAGTATATGGACTTCAAAAGTATGCCATATATGAAATCAGAAAACAACACAGCCACCCAAAGGAACCAAAAAGAGATGATCAAACCCGAGAGTACTTGGATTTGTGCATCTGAAACTATTTAATTTCTGACCAAAATTTATATACAGGGGATTGTCCAAAGATCACATTATACAGATAATGTCTCTCTGCATATTCATTGAGGGATACATAATGTCATACATTTTTCTGACATGCTACAAAGGTGGTGTGTACGTGGGTTTGGACTGAATTTCCCAATTTCTTGGGCGTGATGTATCAAAACTGGAACCGCAAATTCCTGCTAGAAAATATGGAAAAAGATAAATTACAGCGCCCTGCAGATTCGAGCATCTATAACAGGCACTTTGGAAGATGGGTCTGATATTTCTAGTGCCTCAGCCAGTGACAGTCTGCAGTTCGTCCATGCAGCCTCAGCCCAACTCCTCATTTTCTCTCCTTGAGCCTTTCTATTCTGTTGGACACAAAGTGCTTCTGCATACCCACCTACATAATCAAAGAACTACATCAATGCAGAAATCCTGCTAAAAGTCAACATACCACATACCAAACCATAACAAATAAAACACATCGCGGGTGCAAGTGCGTGCACACACATTCTACTTAAATTTGGAGCATAGACACTACTCACAAGTCACAACTCTTGATGTGCATACATTTTGTCAGATACCATCCATGCCAAGGTGTATGCATGACAAACAAGCATCTCAGCCTCAGCAGAAATATGATATGCACTCTAATTTCCCTCCATCTCACAAATAGAACAGAATCAATAGATTCAACCAGTAAAACAAAAGTGACAAAAGCAGAGTCGCCATAAGTTTATAAACGTAATACATTCAGTTTTCAGAATATGAACAAATGCAAAAGGTAAACAAAGTCAATGTTCAGGTATATACATTGGTGTAACATATAGCAACATAAACATATGACTTTTGCGGGCCAACACTAATTCTTAACATGGCAATTACTCTGGTACAATCTATCTGTATGTTTATAAAGTTGATTAAAAATGTATATTGAGAATTATTCAGATGCTTAACCATTACCTCTTGCAAGGGCCACTACATCACTTCTACCAGCCTTTGTTTCTGTATCTACACAATCAAAGAGTAGGAACAAATGACAAAAAAAGGGAAGAAAAAAAAAAACCATCTAATTGAACATAAGGAGAGAAACCAAGGAGCTGCTCACTATACCATCAGTCTCCAATGGTGGAGCTTTCAGCAACTCTATTGCCTTTCTATAAAGTCCCTGACAACAATTTTAAAGTAATAAATTAGAAGACATCCTCCCATAAACTACCCCAATATAATTATAAACTTGAAAGAGAGGGGGGGGGGGGGTGGTGGTGTGAGGGAAAAAGTTGAAGGATGTAAAAGGAGGTTTTCTTTTGTTTGGTATGGTGGGAATGGGATAGGATGGAAAGATGGATGGGTGGGGATTTTCCACCAGAACCCACAAAAAACCATCCTCCCAATTTGGGAGGAAAACTTGAGAGAAATTTATTATTTTGACCCATTTTTTACTTTCTTTTTTTTTTTTTTTTTTTTTTTTTAAATGTTTGTTTTGACACCTGTTAAGAAGACAAGATAACCCTTTTAAAGAGAAAAAAAAAAAATTCTACAAAGAGTATGATTGGGAGAATTTTTCCTTTTTTTTGTGATGTGTTATTTTCATAAGATGTCATTGCATTTAATTCAGCTAATTAATTTTTTTATATATAAAATGGATAGGTAAAGAAATAAAAATAAAATAGAATAATATAATAAATGTGATGTAATCATCTATACTAATTTATATGATGCTATTATTTTTTTTTCTTATACAAGAATAGAAAAAATTTAAATTTTTTATATACTCATAAAAAAAGTTACTTCTTATAGTAAAAATAAATTTATAGAAATTACCTTTCCCTTCTTCTCCCTTTTCCTCGACCAAACACACAACAACAACCAAAAAAAAAAAAAAAAGAGAGAGAGCATATCTCTAATTTCTATTCTTTCACGTTTCCATTCTCTCTACCAAACACATGAGGGAAAACTGAAACCTTTTTCCATCCTTCCTACATTTTCTATCCTCTCACTTTTCATCCTATCAACCAACGAAGAATCAATAAATAGATAAAGAAATATGCCAGAGAATCTAAAGACTAGATTAGTGGGTTGACCAATGAATAAGTTATAGGGTTGACCACTAGGTAAACTAGTCTCATCACCAGATTGTCTTACTGAAATTATCTTTCTTATTCACCATAAAGCTAAGTATCAATAAACCATCTTATTAGAGGGAAAAAAGAGTAATTAACCGTGACCTTCACTTACTGAATTCATTCAATATCCTAAAATCATTGAAATCAAATTACTTATGTGTGGCCACAAATTAGCAAGTTCAATTAAGAGCCAGTGAATGAAATAATAAATGTTAAAATTTCAAAGTTTGCCAAAATAGATAAATTTGGTCAGGTACAAGTTCTGACCTCTTGAATCATAAGAGAACTTGATCGCTCCTGCCTTGCTTTATGCCGAAACATAAGTGCTAAGCAAGTTAAGATAACCCCAACCTTCGGATGATGAGAGCCTGTATCAAACAAATAAAACCACAAGACATATCAAGATATCATTTCAGAGATAGATGCAATTATAAAATGCAAAGTATTTGTATGTCACATGATTAACTACAAAAGGCCGAAGTAACATACCAAAATGACCTTCTGTTTTTGATAATGCCCTTGTCAATATGTCCTCTGCATCACCAAAGTTCCTAAAAGAACATAATAGATTAAAGGTGTAATACCAAAGGGAGAAAAGAAAAAGGGAAAAAGAAAAGCTAAGGAGTAAGGAAAGATATACAAGTAAGCTGAGCCTACCCCATGTGTGCCTCAAGCTGTCCTAAAGCACAAGTGGCTGCCAACAATACTTCCTCTGAGGACATATTACAAGCTGCAAAGGCATGCATATCACTAAAATCTTTATTCTCAGATGCCCCTTGAATTACTTTTTTGTATACCTCTTTTGCCAATGAAAAGTTCTGTGTGGCATGCAAGAGTTCTCCATATGATAGAGCAACACTACCTAGAAATCAAAACATCAATGGCTCAATGCACTTCACTATAATCTCTTCCACAATGACTAATTCCATGAATCTCACCAATGCTTCCTTCATTGTTCCCACATCCTTTCAAAAATGTCTCCGCTGAAGTAAAACAGCTAATTATTCAGTCATTGAGGAAAACTCTTAAAACAACAAAAAAGAGGAAACCAAGGGCTCGACATACCTAATTCCAGATTACCATGTACAAGCTCAACCAGCCCTTTAGCTGCTTTAGCACGAGCACTTAAGACCACAGGGTTTCCACCACCAGTTTTCGGTTCTTCTTTCTCAACCTCTAAGCATTTATCTGCGATCACTGATGAAGCATCATCCTATACAAGAAGAACCACCTCCAGATAAACCAAAAATCTCAAAACTCAAAAAATAATAATAATAATAATAATGAAAATAAATGAATAAATGTATAAAACATTGAAATGGGTAGTTGTAAATACTGACCTGCCCCAACTCTAGATGAAGACCAACAAGAGCTTCCATTGCAGCAACTATATCAAAGACCCAAATATCATTTCTACTCAATACCCATTTCATCATTGGAATCCAATTTCACAAACTCACTTAGAAATGCAGAGAAAATTCATATTAAGGTCATAAATTTTCTTTCTTTCTTTTCTTACCTCTAACACCTAAAGAGGATTGCCTTAATTCTGCAATTCCCTGAAGTTTCTCAATTGCTTCATCAAAATTCCCTCTGAAACCATCAAATTCAAACTATTACAATATATTCATGAATGTACCTATTGACTACCAAAGAGAAATAAATAAAAGAAGAGAAAAAGAAAAACCTTTCAGAGCATAAGGTAGACATGGCCAACAAGACCAAACCCCTTGAATTCTCAGCATCTTGGCCCTCACTCAACTGAGTGGAAAGGCATTGCTCCAATACCAGAAGACCTTGTCCGTACGATTCCTCTACAAAATGCACAAAATTCAAAAACAATAAAATTTTTTTTATCATAAAAAAAAAAGTTTGTGAAATTTTAAAATATAAATAAAAATGGATTAGAGAAGAACCTGATTTTTGGGACCTAGCATGAGAGAGAGCGTAACTGATCATCTGAATAGCAACTGGGTTCGCATCTGGGCCGTTAGTTCCCTCATGGAGTAATCTGAACGGTGGTGATGGACAGAGAAGGCTAGGTGTATGGGAGCTGGGAACCAGTCTGGCGGATCGAACGGCGGAGCTGGTGGCTCT
This sequence comes from Quercus lobata, assembly GCF_001633185.2. Lineage (NCBI taxonomy): Eukaryota > Viridiplantae > Streptophyta > Magnoliopsida > Fagales > Fagaceae > Quercus > Quercus lobata. Next base: position 30,892,566 of record NC_044910.1, on the reverse strand, counting down.
AGAGAGCTTAGCTGCGACGCGAATCATCGTGTGTTGCTGCTAAACCCTGCGACTGTAGAAGGGGTTTTCTGAGAGGAGTAAAAATATAGAAAACAATATAATATTGTTTTCTGTGTTTTGGTTTTGTCTTCAGGGAACGTGGTCACTCACTGGAAAAATCTGGATTTAAAATTAAACAAAACAAAAATAAGTTCATTCATGTTCATGTTCATGTTCCCAAAAGAAAATTTACAAATTAATATTATTTTAATAGTAATTATTCGAATTACTATTTTTTTGAAACTATTTTGGAATTTTTTATTTTCCTGAAAATACGACTTTATGTGTTAAATTTGTGTTTTTAAATTTTCAATTAAATTTCAACAAAGGCAACTTATAGTTTTAAATCATATTATAAAATCACGATTTTTAATGTCTAAATGTAAAAAAATTGACAATTTTAAACAAAATGTCTGGTCCTCAAATAACTTCAAAATGGTATCAATTTATATAAGTAATATTAAAAATATATTACTTTGTAAAATTTGCCGAAATCTGAGTATGAGATTTGATGGTTGATAAGTATATATGATATTATATATTTATTTATATATAAAAAAATATATATTTATATTGACTTGAGGTTGAATTGTGTAAGTTTATAAATAAGTGGTATCAAATTATTATTTGTAACTTATTTATAATAGAAATAGTTTATTTTTTTAGAAGAATATAAATAGTCTATTTGTAGTTCACAAACAAAAACCATTTATTTTTGTATTTAGAGCCTTAACCTTATTGTATTATACTTGTACTTCATTCCTTTTAATTGTACAACACTTATACATCAACCTTATATACTTTTATAACATCAATATACTAAGAAATTCAAATAATATAATTTCAACTATAATTCAGTTATTAATATATTAGCATGGAATTGTGAAATAGCAAAAATAAATAAAGTATATTGTTTATGAAAAATAATTAGTTTGTCAAGTAGCTAGTAAACAAAATCAAGTTTGTTTGACAAAAAATGAACCAAACTTTAATATATAATTTAGCTTGGTGATAAGCTCTTGCTCGCCTCATGTTCGAAATAAACTTTAAATGAACACTTCTAAACTTTTAATATTTGGTTCTTCTCAACTCATTTACAACCCTATTTATGAGACAACCGGAGGTAATCCTCAAGATTTTTTATTTATTTTTAACAGGAGGGTGAAAATTTAATTTTTGTTTGTTAATTAATAATGTAGGGTCCTTAGGCCCAAAAGTGCATTATCTATTCATATGTTGGGCCTATGGCCCAAGCCGAGGACAAAGATTTGCCCATGGAAGAGATGTATTCGTCAGCGGAAATTACACTGATGAATAAATGGTGGGGTTTAGTCCTAAAGCTTTGGAAAGTTTGCCGAGGACGAAAACTTCCTCGGTCGAGCATGGCCGAGGTCCTGGGAAACGGATTGACAGAAAAGATGGCAATCCCTGAAATTCGTTTGGGGTGGACAAGCACGACAGAGAGATGAGATAAAGATGAACCCCAAAATATCTAGGGAGAAAACTGCTAACTCCGCATTAAATGCACTGCAGCAAATCCCTGGTCGCGTTAATGTGGAAGTGATGCCTGAACAGTGTATTTCAATCTAACAACTACTGCTTGAAGACTTATGAGAAGGACTGATGGAACAATTATCAACCCTAACCATCTAGCATATAGGTGGACGGTTGAGATGAAGGGAGAAGAGAGTGAAAGAAGAGGAGAAAGAACAATAATGGAGATCAGAAATTAGAGAGAAAAAAAATATTGTAACAATCCACAATCAAATCTGTAACACTTCCTTAGAACAATATATTAGAACTATTGTCCTCGGATTTTGTCGAGGACGTTCTTTCTTCACTTTATAATAGTCCATGTTTATCTTTTTATCATCAAGCCTATCTATAATGCTATCTGATGAACTAAAACCCAGTGTTTTAACTCATTCCTCTACAAATTCATTGTTGTGGGCCTCTTGGGCCAAAGCCCATCCACATGCTGGGCTAGGAACCCAAGTTCGGGTCCTTACAAATAATTATTTCCTTTTACACTGAATTGGAAAAGATTAGAGAGGATTGAAGGCAGGGATGTAATTGTTCCTTGTTTGGATATGGGCATATGGATTATACAACAAAAGCTAATTCTCTCTCTCTCTCTCAATAGACCAACACTTGAGCCATTACGTGCTTAAGGAAGTCCTCTAAAATGAATTATCTGGATTTTTTATATTAATTACTGTTAATCATGGTGTTAATTATTAAGATGCATGGATACAGACACGGGTACAGGTACAAGCACAGATACGATACAACGATACGAGCAATTTTTAAAAATTATAACATAATATGGCAGATTGGACACTGTTATGACAAGGATATAACATGAATATGGTATTCCAAATGAAATCTCCGTACGTCCTAGTGCTTATTGCTTAAACTGCACAATTATTTACGACTGCAACCCTTGTATACCTCATGTTTAAGCAATAACACATCGATCACACTCTTGCCAGTTGCCACTTCCCTTATGCTGTTCTGCATGTGGATTCCATTGAGTTCCTTTCAATTCGTTGAGTCTTCCAAAACAACAGGGCGGCTGATAAGTTTGGCTAAACTGATATGCAATAATTTTTGCAATCTGACTGAGCGAATATGTGTACATGAAGTTTAATTCTCTTATCTTTTTTTTTTTTCTTTTTTTTTTTTGAGAAAACGATTGGCTCTTAAATATTTTTCACTTTTGACTTTGAGTGGCATATCCTCATTATCAGTTTTTGTCTATTCTAATTTTGTCTCTGACAAGCTTCATCTCAGCAAAATGTACTCCCAGTATAACTTTCTGTTTAGTTGCACTACTTTGAGGAGAGAGAGAGTAAGTCTTGCTTATGCTACAAGGATGAGAAAGTAAGAAGTATTATTCTGATCCGTGAATTAAGTCTTGCTTTTTCCTATTTTATACTAGCAAAAGCGCAATCTACTCTGTTTTCCATTCTGGGTCTATTGTAACAAAAATAAACAATCGCTTTTTTAAGTTTCTTAAGTCTTTTTATAAAGTGCCATTTGGATTGTCAGAAATTGCTTACACTACCACCGCACAATAGTCACTTTATAAGTACAAAGTTCTTATGAGGTGTGGTAGGTAAGTGCCAGGGGTCAAGTTTCTAAGAAAGCATTACACACATATGCACATAACAAAATAATTTTAAAAAATATTTTTAAAAAAACTTACACTTGCTTCCAATGGTGAAGATAAGAAGAAAATTGACATGGTATTGGTAGCGTTTGATAATTGAAAATATATAGCAGGGGGAGAATAGTTTCCAAATTTTCAGTAGGTATATTGGCAAAATTTATTGCCAATAACACAGAGTATCCAAAGAATTCAACATCTGAAATCGGACTCAACCACTAGGAACATAATAATGTTAATGATGAAGTAGACATGTAGGAAGACTCAGTGATCATGTTAGAGACAGACATACATAGTATTTTACTCTTTTATTTTAAAGTAAAAGAATCATAAAGACTAAAGAGACATGATTTACACATAGTTTCTCCTAAAGAGAGAGGACACCCTCCAATGGAAGCAATGCATATATGCCTTTTATAGTGAAAGTAAAAGTAGCAAGAGAACACTGAAAGAAAAGCTAGCAGAAGAGAGTGATACACAGTCAGCAATAGTTGATGAGGAAGTTCTCTCTCCACAAACCGTTTCACTTAAAAAGGTAACGGTTGTCCAAACCAATCCCACATTGTGGTCAAATATTTGGAAGTACCTTACGTCCCTTTCCTCTCCTTACACAATCATCACCTCCTAAATCAAATTAAGGCAAAAACGTAACAATGCCAACTTCCCAATTTCTCTTACCTCTTCTCCTCTATCTAATGGCAACTCTCTCCTCCACATGTAATTCTTCTTGTTCTTTCTTAATTTGTTTATGTTACTTTTTGTACTTTGTCCAATATTCATAGACTCATTCATTTTGGTTAATTTTGTGGTTGCAGATGGGGCACAACTCATTCTAGTCAACAATTGCAATGAGAGTGTATGGCCCGCTATACTTGGTGGTGCAGGGCAGCCCACACCTAAAGATGGAGGTTTCCATCTGGGCAGTGGCGAGGAAGCTGTCATGGATATGAATGAAAAGTGGTCAGGAAGGATTTGGGGCAGGCAAGGTTGTTCCTTCGATGATAATGGAAAAGGCTCATGTGACACTGGGGATTGCTTTGGCCAATTACAATGCAAGGGAAAAGGTGGTATTCCACCAGCAACCGTGGTCGAAATGACACTCGGGACCTCTAATTCGCCTTTACATTACTATGATGTGAGTTTGGTTGATGGCTTCAATTTGCCTGTATCAATGAAACCTGTTGGTGGTGGTGTCGGGTGTGGTGTTGCGTCATGTGAGATTGATTTGAACATTTGCTGCCCTTCAGCATTGGAGGTGAAGATAGGAGGCAAGGTGGTGGGATGTAAGAGTGCCTGCTTGGCCATGCAATCGGCTAAGTATTGCTGCACAGGGGACTATGCTAACCCAAAGACTTGCAAACCTACTCTATTTGCACATCTCTTTAAGGCTATTTGCCCCAAGGCTTATAGTTATGCTTTTGATGACTCTACCAGCCTCAACAAATGCAGGGCTTCACGGTATGTTATCACTTTCTGCCCTCCCTCGTAAGGAATGAAGAAGGAAACTAAGGGTGCTATCACACTCTACAAGGAAGTTAATGGCATCAAGAAAGAATTAATGTCCTTGTGATTTTTACTATAGTTTTTATTTGAATTATCGTTGGATATATGTCTTTAATTATATGTTTATTAGCTGATAGGATTAAGGGATCTCCTTTACAAGGATTTGTTAGAAGCAAATGGAGGATGGGTTAAGAAATATATGGATCTTGTTGCTAGGTAACTGAGTGTATGTAATAACAGGTCTAGTGCATTTCCAGTTCAATGCGTTGAGTTGATTTTGGGAATATTGAGTAATGATTGTTTACTTGTTTGTACGTTTGGATAGGGTGATGAGGAGAGGAGGAGGTGTAAATATGCTAAAATTAGTATATTTACAAGATGCTCTTCTCTTCTCCATCTATCCTATCTAAACATAGGGTAAAACTAGTAGAAATTAATTAGATACAAGATGGACAGACAAGTGGGAACGGACAAGTTTTGATTTCATATAACCTGCATACAATGTCTCACTTTAGTTCAGTGGTTTTCGGCATGTTAAAATCTTCACCTAAATCATTCATTACCCAAAAAAAAATCTTGACATAGAAGTCTTTTCCTTCTCTGTCAAGCTGTCGAATTTTATTTTCCCCCCTTTTTGAACAACCATTGGCCACCTTAAAATTTCCTGGAGAAAGTCCTCAACTATCTCTCATATGTTCTTTATCTAACCATTCTGAAAATTTTACACAATTATTTTAGAGAATATGTTACCGGCTTTTATATCTGAACCAAATAACTCACATTAAGTTACTAGCTTTTATATCTAAGCTGTAGTACCCGAATGCTACTAGTACAGTTGTACATCCCATAAATGATTTACATTTTACCAAGAAAAAAAAAATCAAAGAGAGCCTTATAAGAGAAGCCACATGTTTGTTTAAGAACTAGCTGAATGAAAAACCATAAAGAACAAAATGCTCAGCTATATGTCACAATCTGTGAGTTCGTGATAGTGGAACTAGACTACCCCACTGATGTGCAGGCCAAGAAACCAAGATAAGTATTGGCTGTATTGCTAAAAAAAAGGCTGAAATCATGGTGGACCTTTCTTGTACCTGCTTCTCATAAGAATATGTGATGACAGAAACCTGTCAAACTTATTGAAGGACATTCTCAAAATAAAGTATATACGAGTGTTTTCTGAGCCAGTGGGAACAGAAGAGTAATAAGGACAAAAGAACAGATTCCAGTAATGCATTCCAAATGTGACTTGTAATAAGACTACAATGCATTCCAATGTTCTATAGACTCTGCTCCAACTTGTGGATGTCACATCCATGAACAATCAATCATCTCAAAAGGCTATCAGAAACATGAAACAGACAACCCACATTAGCAATTTTGCAGCAGGATTGAAATGAAACACATCCCACTACCTATTATCAAAGATTTATAGAAACAGTTTCTGATGAATAGCAAAAATTTCTGCAATTCAAATAAAGGGAGCTCCATAAGTCCAAACAGAATGACAGCTTCATGCATCAAATGCCACCTCGGGTAACACCATTAAAAACAAAAGAATTAACGCATTTAAGAATGGTTAAGCCTAATAATATCCTTTGGAAGACCATGATATCCAACATCCTTAACCATCTTGATTGACTGTGAGCTCCCATAATTGACCTATTCTTAGTTAAATCAACTGATTGAAACAGGACCAAAATTCTAAAGTTCAACCAATGGAAACAACAAACTACTTGTACAGGAATCTGATTCAGCTATAAATGCTAAAAACATGGTGATTTAGGAGATTTACCACCAACATCAAACTTTAGTTTATACAAGCTAAATATCCAGCAGAGCTGAACCACTTCAATCCCTAATTCCTTTGTGTTAGTGAAGGCAAAAGATTAGGAAGCAGCCGTAAATTATTAACCATGGATTTTGTGGGGGCAATTCATTAGTTGGTGGAGCAGTAAAAAACTGGCATGAGTGGTTCATAATTAACCAAAGTATATATTATTGCCGACTGCGAATTTGAAATAGGTTTGAAAGGAATCTGTTTGGACTTTGGAGCTTAACTGGGTATTTGACAGAAAGGACACCTTCAAAAATTTACAAACTTTTAAAAATATTTTAATTTATATGGAAAATCTCATATGCATATAAAATAATATTACTTTGCATGAAAAGTATTTAACATGCCAATAACATGACCAAAATTTCATGATTGTCATGATTATTGGGTATTAGTACAAAGAAATCAATCAATTTACATCTAAGGTTTGTTAAAAGAAAAATACAAATACCAAATTGATGGTATTGCAAAGAAGTAGTCATCACTAGCCAATTATTATTGGGATATTGGAAGAAACTAATAATACTTTCAAAAGTGTGGATAATAAACAAAAATTGTGGAGAAAAAACAAATTAGAGTTGTGAATTTCACAAGTTTGGAGTGAAATGATGGACTTACGACTAAGGTGTAATTTTCAATTTTGGTTTTAGTGTTAAAAAACAGATAAAAATTGTTCTATGTGTGGATATGTGGGAGATTATGCGGTTAATATTAATAATGTAGGATCTTGGATTCTTGATTCACAAATATTAAACTCTTGAGGCACATTTACAATTTTTTTTCCAAAATAATCTAAAGTTCGGAAAATCTCCAAAGGTGATTTTTCATTTTTTTTTTTTTTTTCTTTCTTGTAATTTCAGTTTTCTATGATAAATTAGAATTGCAATTGCACATAATATGTTGAATTAGTCTCTCTTGAATTTCGTGTTTATTTTCAGTGTTCAGAGCATTGCCTATATGGTTCGATCATCAGGAGGTCACATTGGCCACTTATTACCGCAATAGAGAGTACAAAGAGCTGAAATTTTGGATCAAGTTCATGCGACACAACTTCGCAGATTGGAACAAAGCCAAGAAGAAATTGGTGAAAGTGAGGCTGAATTTGCCTGTTGGATTGAACACGTCAAAGAGGTTGGTGGTGAAGAATGGACTGGACGTGACAGTCGTGATGAAAAAGTTCAGGCAAAGAACAGAGGTTGGATCAAGAAGAGGAGGGCTCCTCTGTACAATGTGGAGAGGGGATACTTGTTGGTAGAAGAGGGACTTGATTGGCAAGTGGCAAATATGTGCTTGTTTGCCATTTCACTCCATCGGTCCCTAAACATGCTAGCAACGATAGTGCCTATCGGTGATATGGATGACTTCCTCTCCCTAGATTCATGCCATCTTTCCCTTGACAGAAAGTGTTTCAATTGGGTTGAATTTTTATTGGTCTAATGTAAGACGATACTGTTGAAGACAAACAAAACGACACCATGCATTTAAAAAATAAAAAACCACAATTACTATCATAAGATTCAGACCTTTTTTATAACAGAGAGTGGGGGACCTTTATAAAGTGGGTGATGGTCTTTTGTAATGGGCCTGCTGAAGATGTTCCTTAGAGCAGTAGTGAATCATATCTTCAGGGGAGGTAATATGTGTGCAGATAGTTTAGCTAAAATTAGAGTTGAGCAACCCATAGATTTTATTATTTTTTATGAACAAACTTCTATGGTGGGACCGTTGCTAGCTTTTGAAAAAGTTGGGTTGTTTTGTAATAGACTTAATTTGCGGAGTTTAACCAAAAATAAATAGTCTTTTGTAATGGGCCTTAAGCCTAGATTTGGGCTAGTCAAACAATTGGAATAGTAACTTTAATGTATATGTACTTCTATTATTAATAGGAATATTACTAGGTTTTTTTTTTTTTTAGGGTCAGGAATATTATTACTTTATTAGGTTAAATGAAAAGTAAAATATAAATTATAAAGTGTACATTGTGGGTAAAAATGTGGCTAATGTTTGCTAAAAGTGGCTAACATTTGCCACATTTGTTTCCTACATTGTACACTTTATACCATTCATGTGAACTAATAATTGTTGTTATTAATATATGCTGTTTGTCAACTTACATTACATTTATACCACATTTTATACATTGAATGAAGATTACAATAGGATAGTTATTACTATCAATAAAAGATGTTGTAATGAAATAACTATTTATATTCAAAAATATTGTAAAATTAATTTCTAAAAATGAAAATTTTGTAAAAAATGATATATATATATATATATATATATACACACACACGTGTGTGTGGGGGGGGGGGACTTTGTATTTTTTGAAATATATTAGTTTAAAATTTAGGTAAAGATAACATTTTGGGGTCACTTTTAATTTAGTCTCTACAGTTTAGTAGTGGTCAATTTGCTTCATGTTATTTTCAATTTGTAATCAATTCTATCCATACCATCAACTCAATAACAGAAAATGCCTTTGTGGCACATAGCGTGCCCACCTAGCACAGCACCTAAACCACATGATCACACCTAAATCAACCAAAACCACCCACAAAATAGAGTAACCACACCGCCTTGCAAGTGGAGGTGAAAAAAAACGCACAACACAATTCTATGATGCGTGTGTTTCTATATTAAGAAAACTGCACCATATATTATATAGTAATATTATTATAAAAGAAGAGTTATTTCACACTAAAAAACTTGTTGGAATACTCTTAATCAACCCAAAACAAAGGAAAAAATAGATTTAGGTTGGGCCAATCCAACCAAAAATTTTGAAAAATGTCTCAATCCAAAACCTACCAAACCACATCATGATACATCACACTAAACCGCACCACACAACATATGTGACCGCAAAATTAAGGTGTGGTGCAACAATAAAATTGGTCAAAAGCCACATTGAACCACACCATGAACACACTTAGTTCAAACCCAGGTGGCCTCTAAAATAATAATAATAATAACTTTTAGTCAACATTAAAAAAAATAACACCATCATTTAATAAACAAATAAAAGACAAAAAAAAAAAAAAATTATAACTAATCAAGGTATGGTTGCAAACTAATGATTTGGTTTGGTAACAAATTGCCTGGTTCCCATATTAGGGACAAGGAAATCAACTAATTCAATTCAATACTTTTTCTTGCTCGACTTATTGGTAAGACAAGGCTATTAAGTGTTGAATCATACGTACTCGCTTCAATGCCGAAAAGGCCGTACTCGACAACACCTCCTCGTGCTCTAATCGGTACTTAAAGAACTTGGCAGTGGCAATGGCTGTGGCAAGCTGGCAATGAAGTAGAAGACCCCGGAATAACTACTTGATTTTATCCCACCTCTTCCTCATCCTCCCTAAAATATTCTTCAAAGTCACCCAATCTATGACAAGGAGGGACGGGCCCCAGGAAGGGCCCAGGGCCCCCCCCCCCCCCCCCCCGGGGTGGAAAAAAAATTATATTAGGTATATTTTCAGCCCAAAAAAATTATATTTAGGCCCCTCTTCTAAGTAGCTTGGCCCGTTTCCCGTCCAAAATCATTAGCCCAACTCAATCTAGTCCAACCCAAACTCATGTAAATCCTCGACCCAAAATATATGGATGCTTATTTGTTGATACTTTCTCGATGCTTATTTAGAGTTCTTTTTTTAGAAATGTTTTGTCCACAATATTTTCACAAAAAATTTTAAGTGTCAAGTTATTACTGGCTATTTTTAGTGGATAAATAAGGAATTTCAGTAGTTTGTTCAAATTAAAAACAATGACAATCACCTAGGAATTGCTGTGAACATGGTGTGGATATAATATGCATTTTTTTACCCCCCCCCCCCCCTCCCTCGAAAACCCCCTAATTTGAAATCCTAAATCCATCACTGATGACAAGGACAACCCAGATCTAGGCAACTACAAGTCTACAATCCCAGATCTAACAAGAAGAGAAACTTAACAAAATTTTGAGATTTATATGAGACAAATTCAACCACCACCTTATTTGTCTCATTTTGTTGTTGAAGATTCGATGAAATGAGAGATTGATTATTTGTTTTATTTTCAATGGATTGTGTATTATGTGTTTGGTTGCCAAGAAAAAGTAAGAAAAAATTGCAAAGTAAGTTTTTTTCTTTCTCCAAATCTTTTTTTTTTTTCATATAGATTCTTATGTGGAATTTTTTAAATATCAGATAAATTTTTTTATTATTATTTTAGAAGCCAGGTAAGTTTAAGTGTGCCAGCTTTGCACATTATGTGCCACATAGGCAATCAGGGCCGGCTGAACAATTGATGCAATCGCCTAAGACCCCCAAATCAAAGAAGGCCCCACTTGTAAAAAAAAATGTATATATATCTATATGTTTTAATAACAAAAAATAAATAATTAATTAAGTACTTTATTGGTCAATAAAATACATTAAAAATGTCTCATTGTATCCTAAAATGCAAAAGATTAAAAAAGGAAAAAACAAAAATAGTCAAACTTCAACTGACAAAATTAAATTTTTAGGAGACAAATTCATTAACTCATTCTTGAAATATGCTAAAATCAAAATTAATACTAGACAAATTTATTAATAATACAACATAATTGTCTTGAAATATGCTAAAATAGAGATTATAAATTTCTAAAACAAAAGAAAAAATCTCTTATCTCTCTATCTCTCTGCCTCTCCATCTATATTCTTACCTTTATTTTCTTCATCTTGATTCTTGATCTTTTCCTGTAAGCTCAATCTAGCTTGAAATCATTCTTTGTTCATTCCCTTCAATTCACAATAAATTCAAAATTGAAGAAGGATGGCGTAGGTTGTGGGCATAGCAGAGGTAACCTTCTCTCCCTTTCTATCTTTCCGAAAATTAAGATTGCGGAGTTTTTTTTTTTATTCAATTTAAATATTTTAAATTATTTTTTTTTAATCTACTTCACTGCTTGATTGGTAGGACAACACGTCTTGCACAAGCTACACAACCCACAGCACTACACAATGACAGTGCGCACTGCACACAAGCTGTGGGCTGTGCAGAAAAGACTGTACAGTGCACACAGCACTGCACAATCTACCCACAGGCCACAGCACATCACAGCTAGCCCCACCACACACTAATTAATAATTTATCACATCTTTTTGTTTTTTTAAATGCAAACTCTTACTTTATCAATTATTATAAATTACCACACGAATTAATAATTTAATGTATATCACATCAACTCATTTGTATTATAATGAAACTAATTTATTGAACCATGTAATAAATTAATTTTTATTTATGTAGGTTTAGAATTTAAAGTGGTCACGGTTTTAGAAAAATTGCAATAACTAGGTTCTATTATTCTATACTTTAAATTTTATTTTTAGTTAAATTATCATTTTTAATTATAAATTGTGTTTTAGCCATAAGGTCTACTATGTCACAAGAAATATTAAGTGGATTAATCATATTATCAATTGAAAAAGAAATGATAGAGTAACTTAAGTACAAAAACTTAATTAGTAATTTTGCATCTCAAAAGGCAAGAAAAATAGTTTTTAAAAAAAAAAAATTCAATAAATATTATTTAATAAATATTTAAATATAAAAAATGCTCTACTTAAAATTTTCGCTTAAGACCCTTAAAGTTGTTGAGCCGACCCTGTAGGCAATTTCCTTTAGTGAGTCGACGGTAGGTGTCAAATTAACTGTAAATTGAAAATAATATTAACTAAATTGATTATTATCAAAATATATGAACCAAATTGAAAGTGACTCCAAATTGTATAATTTAAAATGGTATTTTTGTCTAAAAGATATTACATATACTAAAAATCTATTACCGCATACTAAACATGATGAAAGTTTATATTTTTGGAAAGTTTTCTGCTAGATTGTATGTTTTGATAGGATGAAGATGCAACAAAATAACAAAGTAGCTGTTATATATAAATAACCATTCCATTACAATATTTATTACTACATATCAAACATACCCTTACAATCTTTGTATGAATGTGTTTCTTTTTAAGCTTTGCTGCCTAAGAAAATTTAAGTCACAAACAAGTTTCACTCGTTTGCAAACGCAATATCGAAGTTCTATGCATTTGACAAGAACCTTGGTCTCAAAGTTGACATTGTTGTTGATCGCTTGTTGACCACAAAATTAATAACTTCGACAGTTAATTTTTTGTTCGATGGAATTTTTTTTCCTCCAAGGTTGCAAGTTTGACATGAGTTCAATGGAATGTGTATCCTCTATTAAAACGTTCAAGAATCAATAATTTAGTATTGTCTCAATTAAGAGTACTTAAACCAAGGCATGATCGTGTATACATAGTTGATTGTGATTAAGCATAATAATAAAGTGCGATAGCAGATTGAGTAGAAAATTAAAATACTGAAATAAAAAAAAAAAAATTTAATAAAAGGGGGTATTATTTATATAATAGAGAGTTTACACAACAACAATCATATTAGCCATTTAAGGGACAAAGTCTACTAGTCCTTATTTGCCTTACATCCCATACAAAAGCTAGATAAATAAAAGGAGAGCATCTGTCATAGGCCTTGTTTGGTTGCAGCATCACTCATCACTCATCACTCATCACTCATCATCCAAATATCATCACTCATCACCCTGTAACTCATCACTCATCACTCAAAAATCCCTAAAACAAACCCAACTCTATTTGGCAACTAAACCCGATTAACTTTGCTTTCTTAAAAACACACCCAAAAAAATAAATAAATAAACTCACCTTTTGTAGGACCCACTTACTGTCTATCTTGCAAAGGCACAGAATGGCTACTCGCGTTCCTTTTCTCTTTTTAGTTTCCATATGCCTTTTTTGCCTTCCCTTTATTTCCAACCTTTGTCTTCACCTCTCAAACCCCAAAGCCAAAAGACCACCAAAGCATCAACTCCTCCATCCTTGCCCACCTGCGCCGCCTCCATGTCACCTTACCATGGCATCATCCTCCTTCCTCATCCTTGAACTCGAGCCGCTACACCTCCGTCCTCCAACGTCGACCCTAAATTCGAACCCAGAAATAGAGAAAAAGAGTCGATCCTCTGCTCTGTCACTGTTCCTCATCTAGATTGGTGGTCGCTTGACTTGCCCAAGGAACTTCGACGGCTTCCCTGAGCATTACGAGTGAACAGTGTATGGATTCATCCCTCGTTCTTTTTGAAATTTTAGGCAAAAATTATTTAAGCTTGCTGGGTATGCCATGGGAATCCAAATTTGTTTATCTCTTTCCATTTTTTAAGCGTGTATGCCACGGGAATAGAAGATGTAAAGCTGGGTGACTTTGTTATTGGCCTGTGATGGTTACGAAGATATGTTCCTTCGGTTCTTAATTTGCAACTCCTATTGTTTTTTTTTTTTTTTCTCTTCTTATTTTAACATAATAAGACATTATTGTTTGTTAAGAGCTTTGTAAGTTGTTCTTGCTCTTGTGATGTTGTTGTTAGGATGTTGCTGTGATGTTGGGTTTACAAGGCCTTGTGATGTTGTTATGGGTTTGGGAGAACTGAGAGGAGCTAGAAGTGATGAAAAAAGAAGATTGAGGTGGTTGGGAAAGTAGTGGCAACAGATCGATTGGGTTCACAAAGCTTGCACTGATGGGACGAAACACTGGCAATGGGACCCATATTGTTAGATAAATTACAAAATTGCCACTAATAACTCATAATCCATAACTTGAAAACACTTCCACCATGTTTCCGAATTAGCTCACTCATATCTCAAAATATTGAGATATGTTAACTGAGTTAAGTGTTTGAATAATCATCTAAACAAGCCTACAACCTGTGGGCCCCACTGATATTGGGTTATGAGTTAACAAAACTGAGATTTGTTAACTCAATTCACCAAAATCCAAACAAGGCCATAGATTTCCAAAAGGCTATGTCTTTATCTCTTTTTGCTAACACATCCACACATTCATTTGCTTTATGGTGTGTATAAAATAGACGGATGGTCCATGCTCGATAATCGATATGACAAATCTACTACAATCAAGGCTAAATTTATGCTAAAGGAGGATATTACAAGGATAACAAGCACAGTTTTTACTTTTTATATGGAGTTGAAATCTCTCCTCTCAGATGAAAAAAATTTATCCATGCTTCTTGGCAACAATTGACAATTGTTTTAGGACACGTGTCTTCATGACCTTTATCCTTTGAACAATTATCAAGGTGAGTTGCGGGACTCTCCTAGACTTTTGGGGTAATTGCCTAATAACCCAAATTCTTTTCCCTTTTGAGTTTCAAGTTATTATATAACTGCTCCTCCATAGTCCGAACAATTTCGCTGTATCAATCTATTTAACTCTTGAACACGTGTCTTCCTTGTGAGGCCCACTCTTATTTCCTTGTCACAAGTGTTTATTAACTAAGTAAATTTTAGACTAAAATATTGGTTCTGTCCTTCAAGTCTGTATGAATTTCGTTTTTCATCTTTAAAATTATGAAATGATTTTTTTTAATAGTTTAAGAATTACTATTTTTCAAAATTTTAGGAATAAAAGAATTTCTTTTTTTAAAGTTTGAGGCCATAAAATATAAGTGTTGAAGGGCTAAGGATTGAGGTACCCTATTTGAAGATAAACCTACCAACCCAAGCAACTAAACGCAATCAGACCCCGAGGATCACGCTTACCTGAGGAGTACAAGACATTAGGGGTGGAGGAAGGAAGATTCCTAATGGAGACACCTCCGACCTCCACATTCAATACTTTGCACCAACTTAGCTAGCTGCATTAATGGGAAAATGACACTTGAATAGTGACTTCACAGCTCACATCTCTTTCTACCACCTCCAGAAGGGTCCCGATGGGACAAGCATCCAAATTGTTCCTCTGAGACATATAGATGGAGGGCTGAGATGCAATGGAATGAACTATATAAGGAAAGAAACCCCCCAGAAAGAGGGGATGAACATTTTCCAAGAAAAAAGACATAAAGTGAGAGAGCAAAGGATCACCCTATAAAAATATCACCCTTGCTTATTAATGAGAGACCTATCCTCGGACCCGCCCAAGGAAGAATTTATACTAAATTGTCGTTCTTTATATTCATATTAGCCGCTTTGATTCTATTGGTCTTAAGCTTGTAATTTTCTTTGCATTGCAATTGACTCGGAAGCCAACTCTCTTAAAAATTCATTGTATTGGGTTTGGTTTGAAGGACTAGGAGCCACTATTCTAGGTGGGTCTAGACTTTTCTTTTTGAATCCTTACAATAAGATTTTCAATAATTTTAGAGGAAAGTAAAAAAATAAAAAAAATTTAATTTTAAAAACAAAAATGAAATTCATACAAATTTTATGGAATAGTGTTTTAGCCTAAATTTTATTCTAAACACCAATGTCTCAAGCTAATGTCCAGATGGAAACTAGATTGGTCTCGAGATGGAGACTATATATTGGTTTTCAACGGTGACACGTTTTTTTTTTTTTTTTTTTTTGTGTGTTATAAACAGGACCTCTTTTTTGTTGTGCAAATAGAGAGTAAAGCAAAAAAGAAATGGAAATAAAATGCAAGTAGAATAAGATAGCAAAACCGGCACCAATTCTAGATGCTGATTTAATTTATGCTCCCCTTATCTTCTTTAATCTCTTCCCGATTTTTACCTTCAAATTGCATATTATAACTAGTAACTACGAAGGTCGTTTTCTCGAGTCTGCTTGCTCGAGTATTTTGAAGATTAAGAACTGTGCTCTCTGGTGAATTTTCTCTTCTGTGTCTTTCAACCTTGAGTAACCATATGGTCTCCTCAAAAAACTTGGTTTGCTTAAGAAATCCATGATAAAGTACAGATAGAGAGAAGGGTAAGGAACTAGGCGTAGAAGCAACCTAGCTCGAAGCAATATTTATCTGAGTGTTGAAAGAAGAATTGGGGTGTGTCATATGGTGATGAAGCAGTGCTTGTGCACCAATATTTGGCAGACAAATAATCGAAGATAAAATAGACTCTGAGTTGGCCTTATATTATTGTGTCCAAATCAACATACTAGCATAGAAATGACTCCATTATTATTATTTTTTTTTTTTCATGGTAGACCTTTGATTTCTTTGAAATGGAAGAGAGGATATTTATTCTCAATCAAATATTTAGTAGGAGGTAATAAGTCACCCTATATCAGTATATCAATGGAAATTTGAGATATCAATTTTCTAATTGAGAATTAGAAAATTGGTTCTCAATTAGAAAATGTATCAATCAATTGAGTTACAAGACTTCTGGCCACTGAAACTCTTACTAAAAAGTAATTATGTTAAGTAAAGTTTCTTTTAGTTTTATTTATTTTACATCAAAGTAGTAACCGTTTTTTATCAAAGAATATTCATTTTAAAAAATAATAATAATCTCTCTTTTGCCAAAAGTTATACCCTTCACCAAGATAATGCATCACGTCCATCGCAGGACAATGTAGAAGTTGAGCCATTTGATGATGTGTCAAATGCCGAAGGGCCCTGTCTTATTTACAAGAAAGTCAGATATGGAGATTATCCGAGGCAATCCATGAAGAGGAAAGAATGAAATCCTCTCTGCATTCCATGTCACAGTCATGACTTCTGCTTCGTATCATAAACATTACTATTGTATTTGTTATTTTCTTGTGAAGAGGAAAGAATGAAATCCTGTGTGTTCCATGTCACGGTCATGACTTCTTTGTATCATAAACATTACTATTAAATTTGTTATTTTCTTGTGTCTTAACCATGCGTAGTCTGTGTAACGAAGACCACTATTTAAAACTTCTTTCCTTTTTCCTGAACGAAGACTACCATTTAAATCTTGATTACAAAAGAAAAGACTTTTTTTTTATACAATAATATTTCAAACTTATAGTATTTCCTCCATGATGATTGCTCTTACTATTAGGTCAAGATAGAAATTAATTTTTGGTATAAGTGAGTTCGAATCTCTTTTTACTGTAGGTGAAGTTCAAATCTCAATTCTCTTATACAGCAAAAAAAAATTTTACCAGTTGAGCTATAATTGGAACCCCTTTACGGTAGAAGACTGAAATCACTGTTTGCGCTATTCTTAAAACAACTAAATAGCAATCTTTATGAGCAACAATCAGACCAAGATGAAAGAAAAAAGGCTGGAAAAATATTGCACGTCAAAGCGCACCAATATGTCGTATATTACCAACATTGTTTGCTTCACACTGTTAGAGTGTTAGCAACAACAAAAACCATACATATCACAAAATTTCAGGCTATCAACTGTTAATACCATAATATTAACATCAGATTAAAGCAAAAACAAACAAGAATTCTGGGCAGCTTTCCCTAAGTCCAACAGTGAGGACAAGCCATGGGAAAGATGTTCCAAAAAGTACACAACAAAACGTATGGACAAAAAAATCCCAGTTCTGTCTATTCAAGATCCATTGGCATTCTCTCTCTAGTTTTACCTATTCGGCTGTCCATTGGCATCCTCTCCTGCACCTGAATTGTTTTGAATATCTGCAGCCTCAGGTGGAGGACCTCCTAAAAGCAAAGGAGCCTCTTTCTTTTCAGAACTGGGGCTCTTATCAGTGGAAGGGTTAGCAGCCCAAGCTCTGAGAGGAGGTTCAAAATGCTTGCTGGCAACATCAGGTGGTGGTGCATCTTCCCCAGGAAGAACAAGAAGCCCCTTCTCTTTCAATGAGGATGGCTCATTGTAACAAGTATTCCACAGGGAGTCAACAAGCTGCCTCTCCTCCCTTGCAGCCCCAAGATCGTCAGGTGACATCAAGCTGATACCATTGATCCGTTCTTGGAGAAGTTGTTTCAATTTCTCATCTTCACCTAGGCTGCCATCAGCCCCTTTTGTCTCTTCTCGAGCAAGCTCAAGAAGGCCCTTAAGGGCAGCTTCTCGTACCTCTGCATCTTCACTGGAGGCAAGGTGCATCATCATGCGAGGAAATCCAAGCTCACTTACCACATTGCAATCTGAAGCATTCTCATGTAGTAGGTAATGGATCAAGTTGAGGGCTTTCCTGAAAGGCGGTCGATCTTGTAAGTAATTAAGAGTGGAGAAACTAACTTAATTGAGAGACAAAATACAGTAAATCATATATGCATTCCAAAGTATACTATAACTAAATATTGGAAATTGGCTTCTCTCCCCCAAATCCATAATGTTTTTCTTTTAACAATGAAATATCAGACTATATATTCATTTCTGGCTCAAAAAGAAAATGATCATATAAACTGATTACTTTTTACATTATTACCTTTGAAATCTCACATTTTCAGAACCTAAAGCATCTCTCAAGGCTGCATAGCCATTTGCTAGACGGAATGCTGTAACACCTGGTTTGTTATGCCGGATTAAAGCTGAAGAGTCAACCCCAAAGCAAAATTTACAAGTATATCAGTCTAAGCCCAAGCAATTATATGGTTAACAAAAAGAATAAGTTCATTATAGAACTGAAGTCACTCACAAGAGATTGCCCCAAGTGCTTTGGTTCGAACAGCCACGTCAGGGTCTGAAGTAAAATTAGAAAGGAGAGGTTCTAAACCATTTGCTTCCATGACTAGTTGTTGACTACGGGGATTGTTCTGGACAATAGTTGTTACAACTTCTGCAGCCTTTGCACGAATATTTGAGTGGGAGTTTTTCAGGTAACCAAGGAGAGGAACCAAACCACCAATTGAGTGAAGATCTGTAGCATAAGCATTAACAGCCAAAACATGAGGCATACTCTTGACACAACTAAAAACAAAGGATAGGAAAAGTGTGCACAACAAGTATATACAAGTAGCTAGCTACAGAAAAAACCAACCCTTCAAATTTTCTTTAACTCAACTAAAGCAGTAGTAAGACTGTAAGACAAAGGAACGAAAAAGTGTGCAGAACAAGAATATATAAATGGCTAACGAAATTTTTTTTTTAAATGACACCTTAAATTTTCTTAAACGTGATTAAGGCAGAAAGAAGACAGAGGAACAAAATAGTGAGAACAACAGGTATATACATGGGGCTAATGAAACAAAAAAAATTGACACCTTCAATTCTCTTGAAAACTACCAAATCAGTAGTAAGACAAGGGAGAAAAAAGTTCGAGCAAAGGCGTATATAAGTGGCTAATGAAACAAAAAAATGACACCCCAAGTTATCATATGCAATGCCATTAAAGGATAAACCAGTAATGGCTCAAACACTATCCAGCAATCCTTAAGAAAAGGGGGGCAAAATACTGGTGTTAGTAGCTTTATACCTCAATAGATATAAAGAGTGAGGTAGAAGAACCCACTCCAGAAAGGATATATCCCATGGAAAAATTGCAAATTCCTAAATAAATTAGACTTGTATGCGTCAAGCATCCAAGAACACATCATTATACAATGTGACGACCAACATAACAATAACAACAAGACACAATTATCGATCAAGATAGTCACATTGCACATATTCCAATACTCAATGCACTCATTCACACATAATAACTGAAGCAAGCACCAAAGACATAAGCAACTGCATCCCCAAATTTCTCATCACATAAGAAGTAATTCACCAAAAAAATGCAAGAACTTTACCATTGGCCATGTCAATAGACTCCACGTGCTCTTGTAACTCGTCCAACATATCTACCAGTTGACAAACACCAGAACCCAAACCCAAATTAATACGTGACTAAAACATAAAATGAAAAAAACTAGGCTTTTGTGATATAATACCTTCTATATCAGCAGAAGTAACTCCTTGGGCCTCCAAGACTTGCTCAGGAGTTTGCATAACAAGAGTTATCTCTTTCATGCGCTTAACAACATCAACAGTCTGTGCTTGCACAGCTTCCATGAACCATTTTCGATCCTCCTCGCTGATAATATACATAAATGAATGAAATTAATCAACACCAATTTAATTCAAATTGAACATTATTGCAGCAACTAATACAAATTTCACTTATAACCTCGATTATAACCTAAAGTTGCCTCCTTTACTTTTTCCCATGTTTCTAATACATACAAACCCAAAGAAATTTTAAACTCTAAATTAACAAAAATCGTGAAGGAACAATAGGGGTACCTTAAATTGCGACTGGGGTTAGTGCCATCGGAGTGTGCGAGGCTCCACTTGAGCAATCCATCCCAGTTGGGTCCTTCTTTAGCCATTAATACGATTAACAATAACGCTACGAACAAAGACAATCTTCTTCTTCTTCTTCTTCTTCTCTGAGATACAAAGGAAAAGGCTTTCAAGGCTTTTGCAATGAAATTGTAAAGTTGTATATGTAGCAGCGAAAGGAAGGTTCGCGAAACCCCTATAGATTTCGAGCGAGCGGTGGAGAAGTGAAACAGAGAAGGACGACTTTGGTTTTTTTGGTCTATTTGGGTATTTACAAGACTCGGGCTGGTTTAAGGTTTTGAGGCCCAACTACGTTTGGACAATGATTTGTTTTGGAATGAAGGCACGGCCCGGCACGGCTAGTTAATGAGTTCTACGTAAGCCAGTAAACGGAGCTGATCATGGACAATTTAAGCTCGGCTCAATAAAAAACTTATTTATATTTGTTTGTTTATAAATTAACGAAGCTTGAATCTTAATTTTAGGCTCATTTAATAAACAAGCCGAGCCCAAGTAAAAAATTTGCTTACAAGCAAGCTTGTAAACTATTAGGCTTGATACACAACAATTCAAGCATAGACTCATTTATAAGTTTATATGTGTTTGTTAAATAGGCTTGATACACATATCTTAATAATGACATGGCTAACATGAGACTATTACCTATATTATCTTAATTTTTTCCTTCCCTTTAAACTGATCAAAAACCACTTTAGACTATAGTTATATTTAAAAATAAATAAATAAATAATTAAGTAGACTACATATGATCCTTCCCTATCAATTATCTAAAATAAAGTTGCGAAACATGTTAGTATTTCTCATTCATAATAGTTACAAACAAATATTTTTCTAGTCCTTCACCATCTGACGTGAATGTACAAATTGTATTTTGAATAATTGCTGAAGTTGTAGACAAGGAATGATGAATGAATAAATTTAATTGTGTAAATTATTAATTTGAATAATAGCTAATATTAAGTAAAACTAGATGCATGATAAAATGAATTCTCAAAAAAAAAAAAAAGATGCATGATAAAATGAGTATACTATTTTCCTTTTCCTTTTTCTTAATTTTAGAGATTTAAGCATTTAATAATGTAATTTTTTTAGATCTCAAGCTCAAAAACTTGACCTGAACTCGAGTTTGTGCTTGATATTAAGTTTGAGTTTGGCTTGACTAATTAAACAAGCTAAGCTAAGCTAAGCTCAAGCTTTTTGGCTTTACCATGAGCTTAAACTCAAACACTATTTTTAGGCTTGTCACAAGCTCAAGCCAAGCTCGAACTTTTGATTTTTCCTGACAAGCCAAGGTCAAACATGCACTACTCAATAAAGCTCGGCTCGTTTACAGCTCTAATTCTACAATATAATTATACACTATTAAACAAGAAAGAAAATTATTACACTTTTATACCATTACTTTTTGGGTTTGTTTTCATTTTGGTTCCTGAAGATTTTCATAACAGTAACTCTGTGATGTATGCATCCAGCTTTAGCTTAATTACTAGTCATCAGATCTTCAAAGCTTGATGATGATAAAGAACTTGATTACGAAACCATAGGTGTACATACAGGTCTCTAAACTTATCTAGGTCATCCCAAAGCAGTCCTTTTATACTTTAGCAAGTAGAGCTTGAAATTATAGAGATTTAACGACTTATTGGACCTCATTTGGATTCAAGATTTGCTATTCTTGATTGATCGAAGAGCTATTGAAAGGCTATCGAGCCACTCTTGATCGATCAACTAGCTGTCAAGGTAGGTGACGAGATTATAGTAACTTTTGTTCTCTTTAGTCATTATGGGCTTGAGTTTTGGACTTCAAATACACTCTAATCTATATAATTATATAAAACCAAAACTTTTGAAACTCCTACAAATTTCCACATCAGCACGATATTAAAAAAATAATAATAATAAAACTTTTCTAAGTCCCAAACCCGTGCTCTGCCTTCTCTTTCTTGATGTTGTACCTTTTCTTTCACCAAAACTCTTTCACAATGCTCTGCTCTTTCATGATGCTCTGCTTGCCATCATCTATATATGTATAAACACAGACCCACAACCAATCATGACCGTACGCAACTTTTAGATTTGTTGCTCTCAACAGCTATTTTTGTCGTAGATGAAGCCCCATCACCACCGCATGTCGTTTTCGTCACCGATAGAGCCCCATCACCACTGCATGTCGTGGGTACTACCGAAGTGAATTGGGTCTTGATTCTTAATGAGAATCATGGAGTCACCAATCAACACAACGGTCAAAAAGTTGTTTCAAAGAGGGGTGCTAAAGTGGGTCTTGATTCTTTAAAGTGGGTCTTGATTCTTGGTGAACTATGACTCACCGAAGTCACTTTGTTGAAGTGTGGGTACTGGGTTAAGGCAAGCAATATTTGAAACAGAGTTAGGTATTGAAAGAAGTTTGTGGAGGAAAATTGAGAAAAGGGAGAAATAAAGAAGACAAAAGGTTAAGGAAATATGGCTGAGAAAAAACGAAAGAAAAAAGAAATAAAAAAAAGGGTGACCTCAGGGGGGTTGTTGTAGATATTCTAGATATTGTTGAGGCTGACCTCAAGGGAGTTAGTGTAGATAGGCTCTGCCCTCAGTGCCCTGGTATTTCTGTTATTGCTTAGTTCCATTATGTATCCTTTTAACCAAAAAAAAAGACAAAAGACAAAAGATAAGCTTACCTCACATGTATACATTAATCCGATCAAAAAATTAAAAAGGGTGTTGTGTTGGTGGTTTTAACCATTGGGTATAAATAAATTAATAAGAAAGCTATCAAAACATGTCCAAAATCCGTATGATGAATTCATTGCAAAATATTTGGTATTCTTCGATTATACAAGGTTGCTTATTCTATTATGAGGTGTGCATACATGGATTATGAAGCAATGTTATGAGGTGATGTAAATGATTATAACATATTGAATAAATTCTACTACAACTACCATCTATAGCAACTTTTATTAATAATTGTTAATTTCTCTTAATTTGTTAATAATTGTTAAATTTGAATTTTTTGCTTCAATATAGTGATTTTAATATTTCGAGTAGGCGATGACCACCAAAATTATCAAAAAATTAGTTGTATCATCTCTTTGATACCTTATGTTATACAAGTGCATGGCATTATTTTTTGAATCTTACATTTAATGGTTTTCCCGTGCATCGCACGGGTTAGCGACTAGTAACATATAAAACTCAATTATTCATTCACAGTTTGCCAACCTACATCTTGTGGACCTAATATTTTAGAAATTAGATTATTACAACAATAAAAAGAAATAAATAAACTTCTTTACAAAATTTATATACTCTTGGTGGTTGAATTTTATTTAGAGTGTTTTTAAAATTTTTTAAAATTTTGGCAATAGAGATTCACGAGAAAGAGAATTATTTCAATATACTTAATACTTATAGTGTGTCACATGACACCAAGAGAATAATTTATATAATAAAATAAAAAGAAGGTGTCCACATATTATTTTTTTATTTTTTTTTTATTTTTAGGAAAAGAAGGTGTCCACTTGGTGCATGCAATTACATGTAGAACATAATTTTTATCATATAGTATAGGATATTGTTAGAACATGAGCTTATAAAATATCATGGGCGGAGGGAGGGGGGTCGAGGTCGAGAAGGGGGCAATTGCCCCCTTACCTTCTCAAAAATTCTCTATGCATTAATTCAGCAAAAGAATTCTCTACATTAGTAGTAAACTATTAATAAACATAGTAAAAGGTTATTTGCCCCTTCTAACAGAAACAATTTTTTAGTTTTTACTAGTTATATATGTATTAGCTACTTGTCAATAAGAAGACAATTTTACTTTCTTTCTTTTTTTTTTTTTTGGCTGAATAAGACAATTTTACATTCACAAAGCAGTGAAGCTTCACTTTTATTAAATAATAAGTCCCACCTACTAGTACATTGGTTTTGCACACAACTTTGTCGAATAGGACTGGAAAAAAAATATAATGATACCAAATTGTAGCACCTCAACAATCAGCCTCTTATTTACATTTTTTTTTTCTCTTGTTATCAATCATTTTCAGTCTTAACCTAAGTTTTTGTTGTTCTTAAAAAAAAAGCCTAATTTTTGCTATAAACTCAAATGTCTATATAACATTTTAAAAGCATTCATGGCATTGAGTAACATATACAACTTCATAGTAATTTGTCCAGGTCAAATTCTAAATGAGCTCGTATCGAAATAGATTTTGCAATTGAGTAAATTAAATTAGGAATGAAAAAAATGAATTAAAGTGAAATTTTATATTAGATTATGTATGACAATGACTTTGGCATATAGTCATTTATTTATTTTGTTACAATTAATATTTCTTAGATTAATTTTACCTTCAATCTTGACCCTCCTAACCTGAAATTCTGGCTCCGCCACTGTAAAATATATAATTTTTTATGAATATTTTTGTGACAACGACTAGATGATTTATTATAATTTACCCAAGTCTTTGATTAAAGATAGCCACTCGACATAAAGAGAATATGGCCACTTATTACAAAGAAAGAATAACCACTAGTGACTAGTTGCAACTATACTTTTTAAGACTCATCTTTTATTATATAGTATACGGGTTGTTATTATAGTGGAAAGTTCAACAAAAATTATTTTTATATCATACTTACATTTTAATAAAGTGTTAATAAATTAAAATTTCAAATTAGAGATTTTGTTGAAAATAACTTATCTGATGATCAAACATGATTTAATCACAATTTATTAAGTATTAGGTTGCTTTATGGAAAAAGGCAGTGAGCTTCCACTTAATTTAAACCAATGAAGTTTAGCACTATTTGTAACTCTGAAAACTTCAACGATGTGAAAAAAAAAATGTACATTTTTAAGAACTTATGTGTAAATATTAGAAGAAGTTAATAAAAGTTTTTTTATAATAAAAAATCATTTAAAAAAAAAAATCATTTAACATATTGATAAATGTGGTAAAGGGTTTACCTTCTATTCATAAAACTAAAGAAAAATGATTGAGCAATTAGAAAAAATGTAAGATCGCGGTGATGTATGTGCAATACAATTTCAGATTTTATTTATGTTTTGTTACTAAAGAATAATAATTATTTCATTCAAGGTTCTTGTATTAATTGTAACGTTGATTTGTATCAAATGTGCCTAAAGTTCCTAAAAAGAAAATTAAATAAATAAAAATTGCCCAAAGTTATTATCTAAACATTACAAACCAAAAACATTGAGTTCATTGATGATACGTCTTAAACAGCACAAAAACATTGATGAAACAACAGGTGTGAGCCGCCAGGGCCGCCTGGCTGCTAAAGAAACATTTTTAATGCTAAATCTGCTACTTAAGCTGGGTGATTCATTGGGAAATTATAGTGTGCTTCCGGAGTACTATAAATGTATATTTCTTCCTCTCACATGAATAGTAGGTTTCACTAATTAAATTCATGATAGAACCCACCATTCATGTGAGAGGAGGAAATTATAGTGTGCTCCCGGAGTACTATAAATGCGTATTTCTTCCTCTCACATGAATAGTAGGTTCCACTAATTAAATTCATGATAGAACCCACTATTCATGTGAGAGGAGGACTACGCATTTATGATACTCCGGGAATACCTAATAATTTTATTATTCACTGACCAAGCAATTAATTTGTACACATTCTCATAACAGATTTCTTATTTTTATTCAAATCAGCAATTAATTTGTACACTTTCTTATAACATATTTCTTAGTATTCTAAAATAAAAAAAAAAAAAAAAAACAATGGGCTAATTCCATGTTGAAAAAATGAGGGTGGGTTATAGATATTTAAAGCCTGTATTGTGTATCCAAGAGTTAGACCATTTTGGATATACACCACTGTTAATTTCTTTAAAACCTTCTACCCTCTCCCCTTGTGTGTGTGTTAAAATACTTAGTATTCTCAAAAAAAAAAAACAGTGAGGTTAATCACATGTTGAAAAATGAGTTTGAATTATAGAAGTTTAAAACTTGTGTTGTGTATCCAAAAATTATACCCTTTTGGATATACATTACTGTTAGTTTCTTTAAAACTTTATCTCTTCTCCTCTTGTGTGTGTGTTAAAATACTTATCAAATGCTAATCAAATAAAAAATTCATTAAAAAAAAGCTAATCAAGTAGTACCAATCAATAAGTAGGCTCTTAACTCATTCAAATCAGCATTAGCTTATGGTAGCAAATGCTAATCAAATAGTAGAACCAACGTCAGAGAGCAACAAGAGACACTTGCAGTCACATCCACTAGTGAGATCGAACTCAAATGGTTTGAAGAGATCTAACAAAAAATTAAATAAATAAATAAAACCCATCATCAAAGCATGCAGTTCAATTATTAGGCCAAAGATTGCGTGAGGGAGACAAAAATCACAAAACTAGGCCTACTTTTCATTTTTTAATTTAAATCATTATTAATGACAACTCTGGCGTAACAACATTTTTGTATGAGCAATTAGTCCTAGACTTAAATTTCTTTCCAAATGTGTCAATCATCCGCATAGAAATTGTTTTATACCACGAGATTTGTAACTATTTTTCTTACTTTTCTTATTAGATACTCTCAAAATAAAGCGATAATGTATATCCGTTTTTCACATAAATAATGGATTACATTAAGAATAAAATTAGTGAAATTAGTATTATGTAAGAGATATAAACAAGTATTGTGTATTCACATCGTTGTACTTTCAGAGACTATTTTATAATTACTCATCTTTTTATACCTTGATATTAATTTTTTTTACTTGTTATTATGCCTTTTAAGTCCTATATCATTTGTATAAAGCTCAAAAGAATCAACTAGTTAACAGAATAATAAGTTGTGATAAATTATCTAAAAATATTATCCACGGAAACAATAATAACATATTTTTTTAAAATATATATATACACCGTATACATCTACTCTGCAACTGTAATTACGAATACGTTAGGGTAAATATAATGTCAAAGTTGACTAAATAATTGAATGATGCGTTATTTTTTAAATTTAAAAAGTTTAAACCACTGAATATAGGGCTGGAATAGCTCAGTTGGTTAGAGCGTGTGGCTGTTAACCACAAGGTCGGAGGTTCAAGCCCTCCTTCTAGCGCTGAAAAGCTATTATATTTTTGGCTTTATGTTCTAGAGTTCTTATGTTATTTTTTCTACCTTTGGGCTGAAAACCAATGAAATATATATTAATCTTTAGCACTCCCAGCAGTCATATGTTATTTTTCTGCCATTTCAGGACCAATAATTTCGTATTGAATTCATTTTCCTAAAAAAAAAAAAAAAATCATAAAGTTAAATTTTCAAATGAGACTATTTATTCTAGGGTAGCAAATTTACTTATAATTAACCTTTTTAACCCATTTTACACGAAAGGGTTTTTTTTTTTTTTTTTTTTTTCTAATAAAAGATGTATAATCTCTATCTTAAAACTCTAAACTTTTGACAAAAGGATATAACATATTTCATGATAAAAAAAATTAATGAATGAATTACGGAATAACCAACAATGTCAAGTTATTAAAAATTGAATAACTTATTATTTAATTTGATAAATTATTAAACCCTTAAATGTACTGCTGGAATAGCTCAGTTGGTTAGAGCGTGTGGCTGTTAACCACAAGGTCGGAGGTTCAAGCCCTCCTTCTAGCGTTTTTACACAACCATTTGACATGCAAGGGTTTTCGTTTTAAAATACAAAAATGTATAATTTCTATCTTATTAAGATTTTTTTTTTTTAAAAAAAAAAACTATTGAAGATGGTAAGAACATTGTGTTGTTAATAATATTGATAACCATTACCGTCTTTTTTTTTTTTTTTTTTATCTTTTTTTATATAATTTTAGAGGTTTGTTAAAAAAACAAAAATACTCTAAAGTCGTTACGATTTTGGAATGAAATTTAATCTAAACTCTTTCAGAGAAATACAATGTCCACAACTTTTTTACAATATTTTCACAACAAATCTTATGTGACAGATTGTTACGGGTTGTTATTGGTGGGATAAAAAATTAATTTCAATAGTAAGTTCAAATTAAAACCAATAACAACTAACCACCTATGATTTGTTGTGAAAATGTTGTAGACGTAACACTTCTCAAGAAAATATGTTTAAAAAATGTGGTTGGGAATATTGTCCAAATCCAAACTAGGCCTATCCACAGGTCGGTCTTGGTCGAGTTTGTGCCCAACCTAAAACTGACCCAATTACTTTGGGTCTACCATTTATGGACCCGTCGTCGACCGGTAAAAGGGGTTTATTTGGGTGGTCAGACCTCCTCAGATACAAGTCGATCCTCGGTCGGGGTTGAAATTTGCAGAATTATACTGGAATCTGCTGAAATCCACCAAATCTGTACCAAATCGAGCTTGATATGTTGAGATCTGGCCGAATCTCGACAAGATCAGGTTGAATCTCAACGAGATCTCGAAGAGATCAGGCCATTTCTCGACTAATCGGACCAAAACGACTTGTGAAACTCTCCCATCAATGGAAAACGACTACTTTTCCGATGTAATACAGTCGGGTCAATTTTTTTTTTTTTTTTTTTCATGTTCAGACCAGCCAACCAACCTGCCAATCTCAAGTTCTAGGGGTGGAGACCCACTGTCGACCTATCACCGGCGCCGGGACCGCCGGTTCTCAAATCAGATCGACTGAGTTGGCCCGGTGGGTTAGTTGACGGGTTGGTTTGGACACCCCTAATCCAAATGCATATTTTAATGTTGTGTTTGGAATGAAAGGAAGAGGAGAGAAGAGAAAAGAAATTGGCGGAAAGGATTGTATTTCCATTGTTTAGTTAGCTAGAGAGATGAGAAAACAAAGCAAATGAAATTCATCTAGGCCCACCTTTTCCAATCCACTAAAATTGGGTAGAAATGGAGAGAAAGGTGTATTGGGGAGATCAGCCGCATTTCTTGACTTTTTATTGCTTTTATAATTACAATTTTGCCCATTAGCCTTTTACTCTCTTCTCCACTTACTGAGGGTATAAAAGTAAAAAAAAATACTTTTTTTTTGGAAAATTTCCTTTTTTTTTTTTTTCCAAATCAAACAAATAAAAAATGAACAATTTCTTCTTTTTTTCTTTTTTTTTTTTCCTCCCTACTTCCAAACATATGCAAGGGAAACATTTATTTTTTCCTTTGTTTATCATTTATTTTCTCCTTAATCATTTCTTTTCTTTTCTCTTCCTCCATTTACAACCAAACACATAGTAAGTTTTTGCTCAAATTAAAAAAAAAAAAAAAAAAAAAAAATCCAAATGCATATTAGTGATGATTATAATAAAAAATTAAAATCAATAACAAATTGAAGATTGTAAGTATTCTAACTGTCTACGCAATAATTTTCTCCTTATCATCCATCACTATATGTCTTCCTTGTCATCTTCTTTTGTTCAATCTAAGAAGTTGTCATAATCTCCCCTTATAAATCCTTTAATCCTTCAAAAATTTTATAATTAATATATATACTCTAAAGCTTTCATCATTGCTAAATTTTTTTACATTATGGGTGAATGAATACTTGACATTGTCTAAAAAGTGTGACAAGGTCCTTACTTCTTGTGAGAATCGCGACTCAAATGAACTGCATTTTAGTTTCTTTTCTTTAGTGGATAAAGAGATGGAATCTCCTGATTGCAAATTTCAAGGTGAAGATTTTATTATCAATAATGATTCCTCGTGATCTAAGAGCCTGTTTGGTTGTGTTGTTTAAACAACAATTTTCGTTGTTTAAAAATACAACATACATTTCCACAACACTTTTTTACCCACACGTATTTTCACAACACTTAAACAATTTTACTAGAACAACATTACCAAATAGCCCCCTAAGAACTTACAATGGAATCGTTACATAGGTACAATGGATATTATAAAATAGTTTACCTAATGAGCATCCAATCAATAACAAAAGTAGAAAATTAATATAAAGAATAAAGAACTCCATGTGCAAAAGATCGACATAATTCTAATGCTAATAGCAAAACATAAATTCAAGTTAGTCATAAGAAAAATAAACAAGCATACTTGAACAATGAAAATATGCAATGCACTCTAATCTAGGATCAAAATGGAATATTTCACATGTCATCAAAGAAATTCAAATTAACCATCAAATATGAAAATTCAATAATAAAACCTATATTTTATCGCTTTATGCAAATTAATCTAATTTTTTCAACAATGTGAAGGCACGTTGCTTTTATTTACTGATGAAGTATGAAATTAGTAGGCCGCAAGTTCCGAACACTAAGGTGGATCAACAGCCTGAAAAAGAAAGAAAGACTATCAGAGTTGACCATAGGGCTGTAAATGAACCAAGTCATTTATAAAAGCTCGTTCATGTTTGTTTGTTTATAAACAAACCAAGCTTAAGCTTTAGTTTTAGGATTGTTTAATAAACAAGCCACGCCCAAGTAAAAACTATTGTTCATAAACAAGCTTGTGAACACCAAGGCTTGATACAAAAGTAACAAAACAAGTTGAGTCTAGGCTTATTTATGAGTTTGGTAATAAAATTGATATAAACTTGACAAGTAAACTCACATCCTTCTAAGATTTTCATAAATTATAAGTTGAAACCACTCATCCAAATCAAATAGGCTAGATAATAAACTTAATATGGGCTTGATAATATACTTATGTTGGATCTTAAGCTTAAAAGCATGATATTGAACTTGAGTTTGGGCTTGATATTGAGCTCGACCTTGGCTTGACTAATGAATCAAGCCAAGCTCAAGCTTTTATACTTTATAACAAGCTCAAGCTTGAATATTATTTGTAGGCTTATATCAAGCTCAAGCCAAGCTTGAACATTCTATTTTTGCTGTCGAGTTGAGCTTAAACATTCACTACTCGACAAAGCTCGGTTCGTTTACAGCCCTAGTTAACTAGGTGGAACCGGCTGAGGACCCTTCGACAACTAAGTCATTATTTCTCTCAATGACCTAAGTATGAAAAGTGGATGAATAGTTGTGCATACCTTTACTTGGTGAAGTTTGGTCCCTTTTATAGAGAGTTTGGAGTGGGTCTACTTGTTAGGTACCACTATTATTGTGGGAGACGTGTGACTTTAGTAGGAAGAGTGGAGTGAATTTTGGGGAATTCACCCCACGTTTTGGAATAGTGGATCATGGTGTAACTGTTCTTGATTTGCAAAGAACACCTTAGAATTTACTATAAGTTTTCATCCATCATCTATGGGTTCTTGTCTTTAGACAACCTATCTTCTACTTAGTCAAACTTGCCCCTTCCTGGTGCTACTACTTTGTTCTTTCCTTCTGGACGATCATCTTGGACAGACGTTGTTTACTTGGATGACTCTAATGGATGATATATACCTTCTTCTTTTTTTTTTGGGACTGAGACGATACATACATTTTAGTAGCCCATCATTTACAAAATTACCATTATGATTTTAAAAAACAAAAAATGAGCGTTGAAAATGTCTTTTTGGTGTTTTTTAAAAAGGGTTTGGCTTACCTCTAGTACTTTTTAAAAAATAATTTCTTTTTATTTTAATGAGAGATTATCACATCACCCACTAACTAATAAAATACGAAGATTAAAACTCACTACCACTTGCCATTGTATATTTAAAATAAGAGGACATGTCCAGTTAAAAAAATACAGGAAGTAAGTCAAACCCCTCTAAAAATACATTTGTATAGCAAAATTGAGTCATCATTTTTTTTTTTTTTTTTTGGGGTAGAAACAGGAGGTCTTATTTAATTATAAAAGAGTTTATACATCAATAGCTATATCCGGCCTTCGGGCACACAGACTACTACTCCTTAGGCCTACCATATCCCTTACAAAACACGGATATACAAAACTAGGACAAGTGTCATAGATAGTCAAAACTTGATGTTGGTGGTTTCCTCGTCTCACGAGAGCGTCAACACATGCGTTTGCTTCACGGTAGATGTAGTGCACCTAAACCTTCCATGCTTGCACCATAAGGCTCCTGCAATAACATAATAAAGGAAATGCATCAGGAGGGAAATTAGAATTCTCCTTAGTTAACCAAGATAAGACTATCATAGAATCAATTTCAAGTTGGATAAATTTAAATCCCAAGTCCCATGCCAACATAAGGCCCTGACGAACTGTTCCCAGTTCTGCCATATTGTTAGTCATAATGCCCATATTTAAAGAAAAACCTGATATCCATACCCCGGAGCTATCTCTCAGAAGGTTCCCTGCACCTGCCATTCCTAGGTTGTCTAGAGAACTACCATCCATGTTTAGCTTTATAAATGGTTCAGCTGGAGTAGTCCACTTAATAGTTTGAGAGACCTTACTTTGGATTGGTTTATTAGGGCCCGCTAAGTAAAAAAATTCGATAACGGCCTGAATTGTTTTATAGATTAGTCTATGCTGGGAGCTAGATTGATTGTGAAATATATGCTCATTTTGAGCTAGCCATAGGTGCCAACATAGAAATGGAAAGCATATTTTCCAAGGCAATTGTTGGTGCAAGATAACGGCATTACCAGTCGCATTGGTTTGCAACCAGGATTGCAAGGGTAATTGAAAGAATGTAAGTGGCAAGCTACTCGGTGATTGACACCAGACCTCCTTAGACCATGGGCAATCTCTTAAAATATGGATAGTTGTTTCAGGAATATTGCATCTAGGACAGTGATCACTTATGTGTGGTCGAGAAAAAGCTAAATACTGCCTTGTAGGAACCCGATTACGCATGGCTTTCCAAATGAATAGTTGGATCTTTTTGGGACATTGTAGCTTCCAGATCCAGTTTCACAGAGGTTTTTCTCTTGGCACATTTTTTGTTTGGTATAGATATTTTGAGGCTGAATTGACTGAGCAAATACCATTATTATAGGGCCACACAAAGGAATCAGGGATCCTAGTAAACTGTGCTACATGAATACCTCTAATAAGTTGCTCAATTTGTTTTGGGAGAGGCACTTGAAGGCAGTCTAAAGTCCAAGCATGGTTATTGCGTAATGAGCTAACTAGACATTGTTCTATAATGGCCCAGCAATGCGACTCTGGAGGGTGCCTCCAGGAATCCAGTTATCCTGCCATACCTGTATATGTTGGCCATCTCCTAAGATCCATTTCATACCACGCTAGAGCCATCGTGTGCCTTCATGCATGGCTTTCCAAATATGGGAGCCTTGTGGATTACGGACACTATCAAAGAGGTTCGTGTTTGGAAAATATTTGGCTTTTAAAACTTAAGCCCCTAACATATTTGGTTACTGATGAAGTCACCAGGCCTAGTTCATAAGAATTGCCACGTTCAGGGATGGAACCATGTTGAGGTTGAGGGGGGCTGTGGCCCCTCCCTTCCCCAAAATTTTTTAAAATATTAAATAGTAAGGTATATATTTAAGATTTTTGAAAGTAAGCCCAAAAAAAATTATATTTGCCCCCTCAAGAAAATTATATTTGCCTCACTCGATTTCGAATCCTAGTTCTGTCCTTGGCCACGTTCATATGGCGAGTCGATTGTAAACCCAGACCCCCTGCGTTCTTGGGAATCGTAATAGTTTCCCAACTTACTGTATGACATCTTCTCTGCTAATTCGTATCTCCCCATAAGAACTTACAACTGTATTTGTCTAATGTTCGGCTAACTTTCTGGGGAAGTAGGGTTGTTTGCATGGCATAGATAGGGATAGAAGCCACCGAGAATTTGATTAATGTAATCCTGCCAGCCATTGTAAGATATTTGGCCTGCCAACCTTCAATTTTCTTTTGGATTTTATCAACTAAAAATTGATATGCATTGGCTGTTTGTCATGTGGTAAAGACGGGGGTCCCTAGATATGTGCCTATTTGCGTCGTAGTTGGTAATCAAAGATTCCTACAATAAGAGCCTTCGATCTTCGAGGAGTATTAGCTGTAAACCAGATACAAGATTGTGGGTACTGATAATTTGGCCTATGAAAGATAGAATTTTTGTAAAATGCTTCTAAGGTTTTGGCATTCAGTTAACTTAGCTTTGGTGAACATGAAGATATCATCTGCAAAAAATAGATGGGATATTCAAATTTGGCCTCAGAATCCTATAAGGTGGATCTTTCTATCTCGAACTGCCTCTTCCAAAAGCATGGAAAGGCGTTCCAAGTACAAAATAAAGAGGTATGGGGATAGCAGATCTTCCTAGCGCACTCCCCTACTTGGAATCACTTCTGGCAGTAGAGCTTCATTCCACTAAATATGATATTGCGTTGATATTATCATGTTCATAATCAATTTAATTAAAACAGGCGGAACTTGAAAAAACTAAAGAGATTCCTGAATAAATGACCACTCTAATCGATCATAAGCTTTTGCAAGGTCTAATTTGAGCATCACATACCCATTTTGCCCTCTTTTACGCACCATTGTACAAATAATTTCTTGAGCTAAAATAATATTTATTTCTTTTTTATTAAAGTACTCAACCAAACAAACTTAAACGTGAAAACATATTTCAAAACTCTTACGAAACAAGTATTTGTAGTTTGTCAAGCGTCCTGTATGCTAAAAATATTTTCATTAAGATTCTTATTTTCAAAAACTTCTATAATTAAAGTTCTACATATAAAAATATATAGACAAAGTCAAAGCTTCCACGTCAAAATTTTTAAATGAAGTGGGTTTTTAGTGGGGTTTTTTTGAAGGTAACTTTGTTAAGAACAAAAATTGTAAAAGTAACCTGTTTTTTTTTTGAGAAATAATTTTAACCTGTGATGTTTGTTCATTATAATTTATTTATTTATTTATTTTTTTATCAATAAACTAAGACAAATTGGTTTTTTAGTGTAGGTGGGGATCGAATCCCAGATTTTTTTTTTCGACAACAATAAATTTTATCATTTGAGTTAGCTGGAATCCATAGTAACATATTGTTAAGTGATGGACAGTTGCTGATCTCACTTTCATTTTGTAAAAAAAGTGGCATTATTAGATTTATTTATTTCTTGCTTATATATATACACACACATATATCTTTTACGGATAAATTCCAGATAAAATTTTCTTTAAAGGAATTTCATGTTTTATTCATTTTGCTCCACTTGTTATAGGATCCTAAAAAATGAGCTAAGTACTTTGCTGGTTTTATTTAAAAGCATTAGCACTGGGGTGTAAAACCTCTTAAACGACTATTTTAACAATGCACACAGCTCAAATTGAGCTTTACCCAGATGTGTATTGCTAAATTTTTTTGGCAATTGTGAACCATAAATTTTTATTTATAATAATTACGGTAGCAAATTTGTATTTATTTTTTATTCAATTTATTGTCACTTTTCTCTTTATACTATTTTATTATTTTTTTTTTTTTTTTTGAGAAACTTCTCTTAATTTTGTTGAGAGGTAAATAGACTTAACACACACACACAGAGCGAGTGGGGGGCCGAGTTTAATATCACACAACTCACTCCACACAAAAGTCGGTAACTCTTGTGGGGAGTGTGAAGGCTTTAAACCCTTGTGGACACACACACACAGGCGATGTGGGACAAACCCACTTGAGCTTTTTTTGAGAAACTTCTCTCAATTTTGTTGAGAGGTAAATAGACTTAACACACACACACACACACTATTTTATTATGTTGTATATAAAAATAAGAAATAAGATAGTTAATCTAAATGAGGAATATTATATTTATAATATTTTCACAATAAATTTTAAATAATAAATTATCATTATTAAAATAAAAAAATAATTTTAATAATAAATTCATATTTGCAAAAATATCGTAGAAATAGCAATAATATAATGAAAATTTTGTAAATGAACCAGTGTGAATACGTGAATGCTCTAAAAATGGTCTAGCGGAATCAGAAATAGATAGCCTACTCCTATAGTCTAAATAGCCTTGGTTAAACGGGCCCCCCGTTGTCGTGATCGCATCTTTGTGGTCGAAACGTCAAACAAACTGAGCGACGTTTTGCCTCCTTGTCCGAATTCGCATCTTCCGCGACTTTCGCTCCTACCTAAAAATCATTCCATTCCAACTCGCCGGTTCCCGTAACCTCTGTTCATACCTCATACCCAAATTACTTTCATTGAGACACATTAACGTCACTAATAACGCCGTCAACATACCAACCAACTAATATCATCTTAACACGTGTACAAAAGTTATCACTCGCTCGTCAGAACCCACCAATTACCACTTGTTTTTTCTTTTTCTTTTTTCCTTTCTTTCCAAACCAATAAAAAAAGAAAAAAGAAAAATAATTTCGGTAATTAAGCGTGAGTACCACGCTTAAAAGAGTCACGCGCTTTCACCGATGCAGCTTCCACGCTGCTCTATTAAATTAAAATAAAAAACAAAATATCCTTCAAATTCTCATTTTTCACGTCTCTCTGCTTATTGTAGTTGTGGTGTGTGTTACTACATTTTCCTACGATTCAGGTTTTTCCTTTTCCATGCTTGTCACTTCCTCTCTCTCAAAAAAAACCGGAGAATTCAATTTCTTCGTTTTCTTCTTTCTCCGATCTCTGAAGAGGAAAAAAGAAGAAGCTTTCTTTCTTCAATTTCGTTTCCATTTCCTTTGATTCAATTCCTTAGCGTCCAAGTCCACTCAAAAGCTTCGATCTTTTTGACCAAGAAATTGAGGGTATTTTACTACTTTTGCCCTTCTGTTTTTCAACAAATTGAAGAAAAGGAGAAAAGATATTATTAGGGTTTTCGTTTCTTACAATTTTACAAATCCCCGCAAAATTATCGGTGGGAATTTGATTTGATTTGATTTGATCGATGGCTTCGACTGCCTCGTCCTACTGGTGCTACAGGTGCAACCACTTCATCCGGGTCCGGGTTCGGGTCGAAGACGCCGTCCTCTGCCCCGATTGTGGCGGCGGATTCGTCGAAGAAACCCCGACCCGATCCCCGCCCCACCGGTTCCCCGCCGCAATGTACATCGACAACCCGCCCAATCCGGAGCACAACGCAATCCCAATCCCAATCCCTAGGCTCCGCCGCAGCCGGAGGAACGGTGGGGATCGCTCG
The DNA here is from genome assembly GCF_001633185.2 of Quercus lobata. NCBI lineage: Eukaryota > Viridiplantae > Streptophyta > Magnoliopsida > Fagales > Fagaceae > Quercus > Quercus lobata. The sequence goes on along the minus strand of NC_044910.1, from coordinate 30,854,952 downwards.
CCGTTCAACCCGGTCATCGTCCTCCGTGGGAACGAGCCCGAGAGAGGGAATTTCGAGCTCTACTACGACGATGGAGCCGGGTCGGGGCTTCGGCCTTTGCCGGCTAGTATGTCGGATTTTTTGATGGGATCAGGGTTTGATCGGCTTCTCGAGCAATTGGCGCAGTTGGAAATCAATGGGGTTGGAAGGTTAGAGCATCCACCCGCTTCAAAAGCCGCTATCGAATCGATGCCGTTTGTGAAGATCGTTGGGAGCCATGTCTCCATGGAGTCTCATTGCGCAATTTGCAAAGAACCGTTTGAGCTGGATTCGGAGGCGAGAGAGATGCCTTGTAAGCACATTTACCATTCGGATTGTATTCTGCCATGGCTTTCGATTAGGAATTCGTGCCCGGTGTGTCGGCACGAGTTGCCCACGGATGTGCGTGGTGGGAGTGGTAGGAGTTCGCCGGAGTTGGACCCTGTAACGGGTCCGGCTCGGGATGAAGAGACCATGGGATTGACGATTTGGAGATTGCCCGGTGGCGGGTTTGCGGTTGGGAGGTTTACTGGGGGGATAAGAGCAGCAGAGCGTGAGCTGCCTGTTGTTTACACTGAGGTGGATGGTGGGTTCAATGATGGAGGGTTTAATGGTGGTGGTGGTGGTGGTGGTAATAATGTTCCAAGGAGGATTTCGTGGGAGACAAGTATGAGAAGCTCAAGGGAGAGTGGCGGGTTGCGCCGTGCGTTTCGTAGTTTCTTCTCATTCTTTGGGAGGCTTAGAATTACTTCATCAACCTCAAGGTCAAGGTCTGAGCCGCAAAGGAGTCACTCTAATTTAGTGTTTAGTCGATCGTGGAGGAGGCGGCAGCGTGGTCAGCCAGCGGCTTTGGATGATGACAGATGGTAAATTTTTTGATTTTGTAATGAGAGAGGTGTTGAATTGCTTATATTCTTTATCTAGGGTCTTCTCTAATTGTTTCAGTAAGACTACAATGTTTTCACATATGTATATTGTTTGATTTTACTTGCTGTACATAACAACACATGAGAAAGAGTTGAGCCATTTTTCAGTTTTGAATTCTGTCAAAGAGAGAAATGAAGTGGCAGATCACTTAGATTTTCACACTAGTGGAAGGAGAAGAAGATAGTTATGCAATTAGAGTGGGCCTTCAAAAGTTATGGAGGTAAATCCCCTTGTAGCTGCGCTTGTACTAATGTTGTACCTTATTGAGCTCCGCCAATCTTTTTATTACAATAGGAAATGCACACTTTCTTCTCTTAATGTATTTGTAGAAGCTGTTTGGTATGTAATATCTGCCGTTCCTTGTAGACAATTTTGAACTTTTTTATTGTATGTAACATGGTTTCTTTCCCTCTGTGGTCTTGTGTCCTTTTGGGCGCTTTTGACTCCACATGCTACTCTTCAATAACAGTGGCTTACTTGCTAAAATTTGTCCAATTCAATTTTCTTGATTTATGTTGGAGGTTTCTTAACATAGAATGTCTGCCATAATACATTTATGGATCAGAGGATTGTGGTTGCGAGTGGGACCAATGGTCATTAGGTTGTAAACAATACAGGATGGCTAGTTAACCAGGAGACGTTGATCGTATTGATTTCAAAAGCTTCCTGGAATCAACTATTAGATAGGCTGCAGTTGTAGCTTATTACTTGCATGGACTGCTATGGAGTGTTTTTATGAAACGGTTCTTAATCATCCTGATACTTGTTGGGTATTGTTAATTTGTTTTTCTTACCTGTTCTTGTGATGATATTCATAGGATAGTTGATTTTGTAGCATCACCTGTAATCCTGACCAGATTCATTTTGAAAGTTCTTCATAACTGAAAATTAGCAGCAGAACCACTAGCTTGAGGGGCTGCTGCAATACTTTGGCATCATTGCTACAGGTCAGTTTTCCTGCAGTGTATTGTTGTGGAGAACTTGTGGTGATGTAACCCTTAAATGCACTTCTTTTTAAACTCAAAATTATTATAATGTATAAAAAAAACATGGTGTAATGTATAGCATGCAGGTCATTCCAAAATCTTGAAACAGATGAGATAGGATACCGTTTGCTTCTCATTTTTTAATGGAATGCATTCTGGTTATTGTATTTAAGCATCTTTGCTTAATTTGAATGGGTATTACCTTTGGCAGAGAATTTTAGATTGAATGATGGTATCAGCATTGTTGAAGTATTTTTTTTTTAATAAGATGAGGGATATTTAGAATCATGTTGTAGTAGGTAAGGCTGAATTTTTTTAGCCTTTTACTTGTATAATCATGTCATATACATTCATATCAAGATGGTTTTCAACCACCTAGGTACCATTAGGATGTCATTTATCTTTTTTCTTGACCTTTTTGGCATATGGAAGGCTTTGCCAATGAGCTTCCAGCTCAACTGGCACCTCCTTTCCTTGTAAGTTTTAGGTGGAGGGTGAGGAATTGGCTTCAAGACCAATCAGGTGCTTGTGTAACTTGTTAATAAAAAAATATTGGATGATTTCAGGTTCAAAGGTATGTATATAAATGATCAACTATTTTCTTGTTTTGTAATTTGCACGCACCTGGTGGGTATTGACTCATGACCACAACCTCCACGCCATTCTTCATGGAGGAAGTACCTTTGGAACTAGAGCTCATATATTAACGGTCAACTATAAATAAAAAATCTGTTTGAAGTGGGATTCAACTATACAGAAAAAAGAAAAAGAATTTTTTTTTTTTTTTTTACCATCTTAGTTGTTCTCTGTAGCTCAACAGCCAAATTTTTTGACTTTCCCTCCACCATTGTAGCATGCTTTCTAGTATTGGTAGTGCTAAAAATAGCAATATGGCTTTTAGTACCACCAATACTAATGCTCTCAATATGTAAGTGTTGGTACTGTAAGCAATAGACACCCTAAAAATATAACACCTTCATTTTAATTTTATTTATTTATAATGATTATGTACATTCTTTTAAAAAGAGTGTATGTTTAATGTATATAATGGTGTACAATCTTTAAAAGTTGTGTATGTTGAAGGTACATAATTGTGAACATTCTTTAAAAATTATGTTTGTTGTAAACATACAATTGTATGGATAATGACAGTTTGGTTAAATGGGTATTTTTGTGCACAATCATGTACATTTTTGTGAATAATGTGTACATTGAACTTGTGGTAGCAATTGGGTGGGCTAGGATGGGTCGACGTATTTTCACAAAAATGTGTGTTGAATACACAATTGTGTACATTCTTTGAAAATTATATGTGTTGAAAATACACCGGCCCGTCCAAACTCACCCAACTGCCACTGCAAAATCAATGTAAACATTTTTCAAAAAAAATGTATAGTTTATGCACATAATTGGGTACTAAACACCCATTTAGCCATTTATTATCTATTTAACCAAATTGTCATTACTCCCACCCAAATTACCAAATAATCTAAAGAACCATGTAATAATATATAAAATACTATTTTGTAAATTTTACCAAAAGTAGCAAATTTTTTATTCAGTCTGTTAGACATGTTAGCAATTTCTGTCCCACACTAAATAGTTAATAGGAAGGACCAAATGGACCAAATTGACATAGCACAAAAATTTAAGGACCAAATTGACACAAGGTAGGACCATTTATGTAATTTAGTCTAAAATAAAATATTCCAGATTGTGTAAACCCCTTTTGTAAACCTCTCTCTCTCTCTCTCTCTCTCTCTCTCATCCCTTCGTCACCACCACCCATCACGTTGCCGTAATGGCGCTATTGCCGATTTTTGGTTGCCAATCATCAGTATGCTCTCTCTTTCTCTTTCTTCACTCACCTCTATCTTCCTCTCTCTTTGTTCACCCACTTTCCCTCCCCGCCATCCTTTATTTCTTTCTCACTTTTCCACGGCCGCCACCTCTCTCTCTACTTTTCTCTCTCTTTCAAGCCGACAACGATTCATGATTCACTCAATCTCTAAATTCTCCTTTGTCTCGCACTCTGGTCAATTGTCTTGCACTCTCTAGCTCGTGTTGCTAAACTTCAAAATCTTGTTTTGGCTAATCAAAGCTTAATTAAGTTTAGTCAATCACATAAAAATTGATGAAAATCGACAACAAAAATTGGGTCCAACTAGTAAAATCATTACATCCTTCATTTTTAGGCAAAAACTTCTATCAAAATTTAGAGTCGGACAAAATATAGTATCAACACCAAGTGCAACTCCTTTTTCCATGATATTTTTTCTCATGCAAAAGGACACAAAAGAATAACAAAAACACAAATGGTTAAATGTTTTTTAAAATGAAAAAACAATGTCATTTTACAATTTTATTATCTTTGAAGGAAAACCTTTTGTTTTGGCAAATCAAGAAAAAGCTTTTTTTGTGACCTCAAAGGCCTTTGTGGAATTTTTTTTTTTAATATTTTAGGGTCAAAAAATAATTTTGAGAAAATTTGAGGATCAAAATGTGATTTTAAAAATTTTTAAGGTCAAAAGATAATTTTTAAAGTTTTGGTTTTGAAAGACAATATTGGAAATGTTTTGGGGTTGATAGGTAATTTGTAGAAAAGATTTGTGTTGTTGGTGGCGACTCTTTTTTTTTTTTTTTTTTGAAAGCCAATCCAGCATAATTTCATTCATTCAAATTCATAATATCAAAATACAAATCATCCACCACTAGTGGCGGAGAGCCTTCCAGCTAGTACATATCGTCAAAAACATTTTTAGCATACCTCGCAAGGGCATGGGCCACCTTATTTCCTTCCCTCCTAATACTGTTGACATAGACATTTTGCATACCATTCATAAGACACTTATCATCATCTATGATTATGCCCAACGAAGATCAATTTGGGAGTGATGAACAAATAGTCTTCATAACATGCGCATTATCGCCTTCAATGATCAGCTCCAGAAATCCCGCATCGATGGAGAATTCAAGCGTCTTCCTGCAAGCCAATGCTTTTGCTTCATCACTAGTTCTCACAGGCGGTCCCTTGGCTGACATGGTAGCCATCACCTTTCCTCTGTAGTTTCAAATTATTGCACCAAATCCAGTACAGTTCTGCTCAGCAAAGATATCCACATCAAAGTTGAGTTTGAAGCTTGATTGTGGTGGTGGCTGCCAGGTGGTTCTGTTGTTGCTGTAGGAATAGCAATTTGCCATTGTGCTTGTTGAAAATCCTTGTGGTAGTCGCTGGCTCTTTTGTTTAGCCATTTCGATTCCTTAAAAATTCCTCCATATAAAATTGTATTTCTTTAGTTCCATGTGAACCAAGCTTGGACTAGAAACAACTCAAATTCTGATTTCTCAAGTCTGTTTAACAGATTCTCAACTAGCTTTATGACATTGCTATGATTGTTTGGCATCTTCTAAAGCCGAGGTACACAACCTGCCCAGACATCTTGCGCAGCTCCACATTCCCATAACACATATGCTTTAGTTTCAAGTTCTCTCACAGCACCTATGAAGCACGGGTGCATTTCAAGACTTGGGTGCGGGTGCGAGACTCAGTAATTTTTGAAAAAGGTGGGTGCGGGTGCGGCGAGACTCGGCGATTAAAAAATTATTAAATTTTTATTTATTTATATATTTTATACATTGCTAAACATGTTTTTTTATATAATAATAGAAAACTCATATAATAATAATAATAATAATGTACCGTACTGTACTATACAAAAAAAAGCCTCTCTAACCAAAGTGGCTCACGTACCAAAGGCTAGTGGTTCAATGGCTCATTGTACCACAAAAAAAAAAAATAATAAAATAAAGGAGAGATGTGGCTCATGTGAGAGGCACAAAAAACAAAATAAAGCCTCTCTGACCAAACGCATTTAACAACCCTTTTCAAAAAAAAAAAAAAACAAAACAAAACTTATTAAAAAAAAAAGAAACAGAACAGAAGTTACAGAACGGCAATGGTGCAACGCTGGAAGAAGAAGATGAAGAAGCAAAAAAGAAGAAGAAGAAGAAAGGGGTTAAGCCGGTGAAGATGGCGACAACGGCATATCAAATCCATCGATTTCGGCGGTTTCGCCCGATATGGCCGATACGGCCCAAGTCGGCGTGAATCAGCCCGATTCAGTGCGAATCGGCTCGAGTCCGAGCTGCATCAGTGCTAGTCGGGGAAAAAAAAAACATGTGGCAGACGCAGCCCGACGCGGCACCAACACGAGGTCAGCGGGGTCCCTCGCGCGTCGCTGCATTGGACGTGGGTGCGACTCCTCTGGTGTCGCGTCTGTGCATCCTAGCACAGCACTGACATAGATTATCGGAAGTGATTTTCCTTTTTGCCAAGTTCACACGGGTTGGTAAAATTTCCTAACAAGGATGCCAACCAAACACCTTGATTTCATTCGGCACTCCTAGCTTCCAAATCTTCTGCCACACCTGCCTTCCTGTTAGACCCGTGGAACATTCCGTCCAATTTGACTCTCTTGCAATCTGTCTTGCAACTTGATACCCATACTTGCATGAGTATACCCCATCCTATCTATGTAGCCAAAAAATGGCGTCTAGAGCAGACCTACGGCTCAATGGTATTATGCAAATTGCATTAGCATTAACTTTCTGAAATTTGGCATAAATGAGCTCACGGTTCCACCAATTAAGGTCTGGATCTATCAGGTTTGCCACATGCCAATCCTCATCCTCCATCACGGTTGGAAATAGGATTTGGTTGGTTGGGTGGTTTGGTATCCATTTGTCCTCTACCCCTCTAATAGTTGATCCATCGCTGACCCTCTGATAGCGCCCCGATTTTAGGATAGGCATTGTTGCCATTATACTTTTCCATGTATATGAGCAGTTTGGTGATACAATCGCATCAAGGAAATTGCATCGAGGGAAGTATCTAGCCTTAAGGCATTGGAATAAAATTGAGTCTTGATCTTGTATTAGTCTCCACCCTTGCTTAGCAAGCATAGCAAGATTAAAGCTTCTCAAATCTCTAAACCCCGTACCACCATCCTTCTTTGGCTTTGATAAAAAATCCCAACTCTGCCAACGTATTTTCCTCTCATTGCCAACTTGTCCCCACTAGAATTTTGCACACAAGGCATTGAGATCATCACAAAGCATCAAAGGTGAGAGAAACACCCCCATAGTGTATGTGGGTATTGATTGAGCCACTGCCTTGATTAACACTTCCTTGCCTGCTCTAGATAACATCATTTCCTTCCACCCTTGCAATTTTTTCCAAACTCTATCCTTGAGGAAGGAAAATGTTTGGTATTTTGCACGTCCAATCAAGGTTGGTAAGCCTAAGTGTCAAACCTCTCCACCACCTTCACTCCCAAAGCCAAGGCACTTGCTTGTCTTTGGTCGCAAGGTGTGTTCTTGCTAAAGAATACCAAAGATTTCTGTAAATTAATGGATTGGCTCGATGCACCTGCATACTTTTGGAGGATCTCAGTAATGGCTGCAACTTCGGGTTGAGTTTCCTGGCAAAACAATAGAGAATCATCTGCAAATAATAAGTTGATGATTTTTGGTGCACTTCTACAGATAGATACACCACTAGTCCACCTCTCCATTTTTGCTTTTTCCAAAAGAGATGTAAACCCTTCTGCACACAAAAGAAACAAATATGGTGAAAGAAGGTTGCCTTGGCGAATCCCCCTTGAAGGTTGCAAGTGACCATACGGTTTCCCATTAATAATAATGGAATAGGAGGATGAACTCACACATCCCATCACCTAGTTAATCCACTTCTCTGGACAACCCGATTTCACCATCATGCCATTGAGGAAAGGCCATTCCACCATATCATATGCCTTACTAATATCAAGCTTCAACGCCAATGAACATTTTTTTCCTTTTTTCCGAGTATTCATAGCATGGAGAGTCTCATAGGCAAGTAATACATTAATAGTGATGAGTTTGCCAGGGACAAATGCACTTTGTGTGGGAGAGATAGTATATGAGAGGATCTGTTTCAAACAATTAGCCAAAACCTTGGATATGATGATAACATTGCATAAGCTAATTGGTCTAAAATCAGACATTTTGATAGATTTTTTCACTTTTGGAATTAACACAATATTGGTATGGTTAGGAGTCATGCAACTAGATTTTAAAAAAATCAAAATAGCAGTAACAACATTATCACCCACAACATGCCAAAATTTTTGGTAAAACAGGGGATTCATACCATCTGGTTCAGGGGCCTTTGTCGGTCACATCTGGAACAAAGCTGCCTTAATTTCATCAGCACTGAAATCACTGGACAGGATCTACTGCATATTAGGAGCGACTTTGCTTGTCACCGAGCTTTGGCATTCATCAGTCTGGTCACATGTTCTTGCAGTAAACAGGTTATCAAAGTAATCAATTGCCACATTTGCAATGTCTTCTACTTCCTCCATCCAACAATCTTCAGAGTTTTTAATCCTTTGAATATGATTTCTTCATCTCTGATGTGAGGCTTTGGCATGGAAAAATCTTGTGTTCCTATCCCCATGCTTAAGCCAAGAAATTCTAGATCTCTGAGCCCAAAAAATTTCTTGCCTGTTGTGGTGGGCCTTTTGTGATTTTGGGCTGGACTACCTCCTGTTGCACTGGGCCCAAGTGTTCTAGATAAGAGAGTTGAGACTGGTCTAATTGCAACTCACCTTGGTCCGACTTGTGCACAAACTATGCCCTATTTGCCAAAACTTTGGTCACATGCCCATAGCAGGCAAAGCTGCTACAAAAGAGTTATGACAAATAAATGCAATAAAACAATGATAAAAGAAATATGTTGCTGTCAGGCAAAGCAAGTAAGAGATCCTTAATTAAAATAGAGAAAAAGAACGATATGGCAACAAGAAACACATTATAGGTGAAATTGCAAAGACAAGAGAAGAAACAATAGCAATAAGCGATAAAATCAAAGAAGGAAAAGATCAATTTGCTGTGTTTAATTGTATTATGGGACTAAGGCCAAGGAGGGAATCACTTCCTCAACGTGGGTAACCTCACAAGAGGATCCTACTGTAGAAATTATCCACTTTGAGAGAACAGGCCTAAATGGCTTATACCCAAATGAGTTCTTTATCCTTAACAGATGGTAGGCTCTTAGATGGAGGAATGAGATTAGCCTATTTGTGTATGTCTGCCATTCTACACTCTATATTTATCTTCTTTCTCTCTTTTTTCTCCGTTTTGTTACCTTGATTCTTTCCCCTACTCCTTTTCTTTCTTTCTTAGTGCTTACTTGTGTAGTGTTATGGTGATGGTGGTGTTGTGATTCTCTCCTAGTAGTTGCTACTGTTGCGATGATGTTATTGTGCATGGCAAGGACCTTTTATATACTGCTTGCCGTGACTGATTTTTACCATTTTAACATTTAACTACTTTTGTCTGGTTTAGGGTGTTCTTCCCGACCACCCACTGGTTTGTCAACTGCCCAGCCACCACCACTTATCTGTGCTGGCTGTGCCACTCCCCATTACCAGACAAAGAAGACTGTTTTGTTTACTTGCTTACCGTGACATTCTTATCCACCACAGTATGGGTATTCTCTTTTGCTATCCCTCATGACATGCACCTAGTGGTTCCAACTCATCCTTCCTTCTTTTGGGTGGTATGTCATTCCAGTAGGACACCACCCCTAAAAAAATGTAAGTAAGAACCCCAGAATAGGCTTTTCCTTCTCCCCACCACCAGATCATATCTTCTCTTACTTCTGACCCATGACCCACCACTCCTGTATTAGCTGGGTACAGGTTGGTAGTGCCTGGGCCTGGCACGTGTTCCACTTCCCATGTACATCAAAAGCTTGCTGCTCATGCGTTTGCCATGGTCTGGAGGCTCTTTTGTGCATTCTGCCGCTCATCCTTGACCTCTTATGGCGTAAACTATTTTCTGATTTTCCATTCTTCATTGGCTTGCTCCTTTCGAGGGCTGGGCTTTGCTTGATTGTGGGTTTTCTCCTCTTTAGCCCATTCTTTGCTCCTTCTGTAATCTTGTTGCCATTCCTATTATACCACTCTGCTATTCCTGCCGTGGTGTTATTTGACCCGTGCTTGTTGGGCCTCTTTTGGGCCTGCTGCCTGTTCTTCTCTCAATGATTGTATAGTCATTAGATTTATACTCATGCTACTTTGGAGCTTTCTTGACCCATTATATTACTTGTGGGCTCCTTTGTCCCATTTCTTTCTTCTTGGGCATCCTTGGCCCATTTGCTTTCCTTGGACATCTTTGGCCCATTTTCTAATTATGCATTCTCATGGGCTTTTACTAACTCTTTTGGGCTTTCCTAGCCTAATTACCTTATCCTTCATCCTTGGGGCTCATGGTCTTTCCATTAACCCCTTATTTTCTTACTTCATTACTTCGGGCTTGCTGTGGCCCATTCTTACTTTTCTACATCACATAATGCCTATAGGTTTACTACTTCTCTCTCTGGGCTTCTTTAGGCCCATTTGCTTTCCTCAAGACCCATTTATTTACTTTATGGGCCTATGATCCATAGTTCCTGCCATTCGGGCTTAATGGTTTTTCTATCAATCCACTAACTCTTCTCTACTCGTATGGTTGGGCTTTTTCCTGTTACTGGGCTTCCAAAATGAGCATCAACACCTGTGTAATAGTTCATCCAATTTTTTGGAGACGTCTAGGAACTCTGCTTTAGACTCCTCGGTAACTTCCACCACAATCATAATGACTATTTTTTTTTTTAAGCTTTTTTATTTCCTCAGTATCTGGGTTTAACTTACCAACACCCCAAGCCTTCAATTCCACCTTACATGCCTCAATTCTGTGTTGTATATTGGCTAACCCGGTCCCATCAGTCCCACCTATATTCCATGCTCCCTCAACCACTACTTCACACTCTTCCCACAACAGCCATGTTTCTTCAAATTTGAACCCTCTATTCCCCCTTGGTCGTTGATGCCTATAAGTTTGGGTTTAAAGGAGAATGGCCAAGTTATCCGAGGCATGTGAAGAAAGGTGGATCAGTTTGCTCATTTGGAACTTGTCAGCTCGATCTTTTGTGGTGATGGCATGGTCTAGGCATTGCTTCATATTAGCGTCACTTGGCCTTTTGTTGTTCCAGGTGTACGGGTAGCCATGGTGTCCCAAGTCTTGAAGTTGACAAGAGTCAAGTGTGTCTCCAAAAGCATTCACCTGATTCCTCTAGCATGGATGTTTGCTGAGTTTCTCCGCTGTATGAAGGATTGCATTAAAATCTCCAATGCACATCTAGGGGCCATCCACCAACGTTCTGATATGTTTAAGCAGTGCCCATGATTTATTGTGTTGAGTTGCATCTAGCCATCCATAGAACCCCGTCCAGTGCCACACAAACCTGTCCTCTTCCTTCATAGTGACAAGAATATGGTTAGGCGAGAAGTTCACGAGGTCGATACTCATATCTGATTTCCACAACAACGCCAATCCACCCCTTTCATCAAGTTGTTTCATGATAATACAATTCTGAAACAATAAATCTTTGTATAGCTTTTCAAATCCTTCTTTTTCCAGTCTAGTCTCCATTAGAAAACACACCATGGGATCTTGTTCCCTGACAATTTTGCGAAGATTTTGACCTGTCCAAGGGTTCCCAAGCCCTTGGTAGTTCCAACTTAGGATCGGCATTGCTCTCGGCAGGGGTGGCTTTCAACCCCCGCCGATATTTCATCATGGTTTACTTCACCAATCTCTACCCGTCCTTTTTTCCAGTGGCATTCTTCGCGCTCTGCAAACAAAGTACTCGTTGTTGCTCTTTTTAGGCTTAGAATTTAGCCTATCAGGCCCATTTGTTTGTGTAATTGCTACACCCGAGACTGTTGGGGCCAAGTCTTGTCCAACATTTGAATTAGTGCAGTCAACAGTTTTCCCATCAGTTTGTGTAACGCTTCCCATTAATAAGCCTTTATCACCAGGATTCTCAATCATTGTTTGCTGCTGTTTCGGACTACAATCATGATTGCTACTGTTTCCAACAGTTTTTGTAACGCTTTCCACCAGGTTGTTCTTAGGTATTGAATTTATTGCTGCTGTCTCCGCCACTGCTGGGTGTTGCTCCTTCACTGTGGCACTATCAGAACCATCATGAGACTCTGATTCATGGTTTCGAGTGGATTTTGAACGACTCCCCGCTGCCTTAAGCTAGTCGCCATACTGGTATTCACCTACACCTCCGTTCTTTTCCGCTGCATAATGACTTGCATAGTGGCACAAATCGTGGCCCAACAAGCCACAAAAATGTTAAAAGACAAGCGGTCTCTCATACTTGAATTGTATCCATGTGTGTTCTCCATCAGGTCCTGCAATATAACTCCCACGACGTAGTGGTTTTGCAATAGGTAGAGCAACCCTGACCCGTATAAAAACGTTTTATGCATCCTGTTATCTTCACTTCTCAACTTCCTCCACAACCCCAGTCTGCTTCCGACCTTTGATGCAACAATAGGAGATACCATGTCAAAAGGGGCTCCCTAGATTTGTATCCAAAGAGATGCGTGTTCCCACTTCATGTTCCCAGCAATCATACCTTTATGCCACCTCTTTAGCAAGAGGAGTTGGTTGTCAAAACATCCATGGCCCCCCTTGTAGGATGCGCATCATATCAAATTCAAAGTTAAATTTGAACTAAAACAGGTTTGGTCATACATTGAGTATTTGGAGCTTTGTATCCATTCCCCATGCTCTTTGAATTGTGTTCTTAGCCACCATTTTGTTGAAGGATTTGCAGGTTAATTTGCCAATGAGGCTGAGGTAACAACTCTCTAGTTCATCCGCTCTATCTTTGTTTGGTATCTCAATTACTTCCTCCTCTTCCATTGTTAGTTTCATTTTTTCTAGTTCGTTGATAACGTTGTCTACCATCAGTTCGAGATAAAGAGTAGATGGGTAGGTAGGTAAGTGATCTAGGTAAAGAGAAAACTTAAGGGAGGGAGATCTTATTATGGAACGAAAGGGAAGGCTCTTATAGTAAGGAGAGGGAGGGATTTTTTCACTTGACTTTTTTCTGAATGCTATGTAAACATCCTACAATCCCTTTAAATGTTGGCTAAAATGAAAAATTAGGATTTCAAGAGAACTTGGAAGAATGACTAATGTTCTCTTGTTGGTGGTGACTCTTAAAAGTGAATACATGGCATGTAAGAAATTTATTTTGGAAGGAAAAATTGAAAGTCATAGCTATACATGTTGATGGTTCCTTGGAAATCAGTAGGTTGATAAGCCTCGGGCACTGATGATCTTAGAGCTTGATCCTGAAAACAAATACTAAGTCAGAGGGGACCGGTGGGGATCGGCCAAAAGTCCTCCTCCGATGAAGTCAGTGAATTTGTAATTCCCAGTAAGAAGGAAGTGATTTCTGAAATAAATGTCTGAATGAATCCTTACCTTCTCATCAAAGAATGCTTATATAGCATGTGTGAAACAGTTATCTGTTTAATAACCGCTCTTATTGTCGAGGAGTCCGGAGGATTTGGAGGTAACTTCCATAACCGTCATGGAAGTTACCTCAGTTGGACTTGTGTTCCATAGTAGTTAATGGAGAACTTGGCATATAATAGTCCAACCCAATGAACTCGTCCATCCTTTATTAAGGATGGACGAGGCTATTAGGGACGACTTTTCCTTGTGTATTTACTTTTTCCAAATTTCGTGTAGAGCTCGTCCGTCCAAACAATTATGAGGATGGACAAGCTTCTCATGGGACCTCGTTTATCCAAAGACGAACGAGGTCATTAAGGACGCTTGGGATGATCACCTCATGTGCTTGGTTTGTCCTTATTGGTCTTTCAAACAAGCCATATGGACAAGTTTAGGAGTTGGTGCTTTTTTGTAACACCATCATATGTGATTGCATGGCATTAGCTTAAAGGTAAATGACTTTTGAGGTAAGTCTCATTGCATAGCATAGCATAGCATAACAAGAGCAATTATTTTTCCCAAGTATTTACCTCATGCAAAAGACAAAGAAATAACAAGGAATACAAAATGAGTAAGTTCCTATAGAATGTGAAAACATAGTCATTTGACAATTTAATTATTTTTGTGACCTCAAGGGCCTGTGTGCAATTTTTGAATTTATAAAGGTCACTTCGTAATTTCATGAAATTTGTGGGGTCAAATTATAATTTTGGAAATTTTAGGGGCCAATTTGTAATTTAGAAAATTTTAGGGCTAAAATGTGATTTCAAGAAAATTGTGGAGTCAAATTATAATTTTGGAAAAGTTTGGGATCAATTTTAATTTTGCAAATATATGTGATAATGGGTCCACAGGTTGGGCTTAGGTGAATTGAGTTTAATTTTCAGGTTGGGCTTGTTTGAGGCAAATTTAGGGGCCGTTTGGATTGAGTTTTTTGATAACTCAATTCTCAGTTTCCATAACTCATAACTCAAAAATGGTAGGGTCCATAGCAAAAAGGTTGTTTGGCCAAACGATAACTCTATTTTCATAACTCTGTTTCCATCACTCAATTCTCTGATTTTTGAGTTATGAGTTATGGAAACTGAAAACAACAAAAGGCTGTTTTCAGTTTCCATAACTCATAACTCAATGGCATTTCCGTAAATAAACACACATGAGGGACCCACAGCCGCAACTTTTGACCACCTTTTGACTTTTTTTTTTTTTTTTTTTTTTCTGGGTTGGCGTTGGCTTTTTTTTTTTTTTTTCCTTTTTTTTTCTTTTCTGGGTTGGCGTTGGCTGTTTTTTTTTTTTTTTTTTTCCTTTTTCTTTTTCTTTTCTGGGTTGGCGTTGGCTGTTTTTTTTTTTTTTTTTTTTTTTTTTTTTTTTTTTTTAAGTACCTAGACTCACCAAACTTAGTGAAAAAAAAAAAAAAAAAAAAAAAAAAAAGAAGACACCAGACCCGAACAGCCAACCCAGGAGGGAAAAAAAAAAAAAACACTGTACCGTGACAGGTGTGGGCCCTCCAAATAGTGTGAAAAATAGTGAGTGATGAAAACTGAGTGATGAAGGCAAACGGATGTGAAAAATTGAGTGATGAATGATGAGTGATGAGTGATGAGTTATGAGTGATGAGTGATGAGTGATGGAAATTGAGTGATGGAAATTGAGTGGCGAAAATTCTTTACCCAAACAGGCCCTTAGTTTTGGGCTCAAATTCGGGAAATGCAAACTCACGTATTGGAATGATCCCTACCTTTCCCAAAATCTCAAAAAAAAAAAAAAAAAAAAAATTTGGCGATAATTAGATATACTCCGTTTGAGGTCAAATAAATCTAATTAGAAAGACGTACAAAAGTGGATTTCACCCAAAGTAAAATACTCAAAAGGTGATGCGTTTGCATTTACAATTGCATTGTAGCAAAGTGAAAACTAAAAACTAAAAACGGAGCAGAGGGAAAGGGGGGAAAAGAAAGAGTGGTTTTAGTGTGTGATGAGACGAGTATTGGCGGTAAATTGGTGGAGGAGGTGGTTGAAATTGTTCCAATATTAATAAACACACATTCTACGGACACGGTGGTTGCTTCTTGGAAAAAAAAAAGAGAAAATGAAGGGCGGGGGTGGTTGGGGTGGTGGTGGCGGTGGATTGGGATTAGGGTTGAAAAGTCAAAGGCGATGGAGAGGGCTTGTTATTGGAGTGCTGGGACTCGTTATCCTCTCCATGCTGGTTCCTCTTGCCTTTTTGCTAGGCCTTCACAATGGCTTTCGCCCTGCGCCTCCGGGTACTTTCTACTTTGCTTTTGCTTTTGCTTTTGCTTTGCTCAATCTAACTTCTTCTTCTTCTTCTTTTCTATTTAGATCTGTTTCCTCTTCTTCCTGATTAATTTAGGGCACAATCACACTCTCTCCTTTCTCCATTTATTTTTTAGATCGATCCAGATTTCTTTTTCACTTTGCTAGATTCGGGGAAGTCTTAACTTAATTAATTATATTAGCTTAACAATCTTAATTAGTCCCAGATCTCTCATTATCTATTATTATTATTATTATCATTATGGATGATACTGACTTAGCATGATTATGCTCTTTGTTTTGCTCCATCGCATTACTACATTTTCCCCATTTTATAAAACATTTGCGCATCTGCTGCAGGATATTTGCCTGAACAACAAACTTCAGCTTCAGTAAGTACTTCGCCATAGGGTTTCAAATTTTTTTTGTGCTTTCAATTCTTTTTTGGCAATGTTGTTGACTCTCTCTCTCTCTCTCATGCAAATCAGAATGGTTTTGGAGAATTGGACCACGACCATGTCAGAAACACTTGGAACGAGTCTGAGGTAATGCATCTTAGTCACACCATTAGGCCATATTTGCAGATTTCATTTGGATGCTGTACAATTTCATTCCTAAAAACTTGTTCATGAAATTTTCAACTTTCTACTCTTACAAAGTTAAAGGAATAACACATGCCTTGATTTTTAACAGGGGGATCAATCTAGCCATGTACGTGAACTTATTAGAAAATTGGGACCTACTCTTCCAAAGGTTCATGCATAATGCTCTGATGGTCAATACTTAACTTCTTTCGCTGTTAAATCGTTGAAAGTGGTATCATTATGCTTAGAAAATTGTCAGACATAAAGCTTGTAGTTTGAATCGTTAGATTGCAACTGGCCTACTTTTACTTTTATTCATTGTTTGATAAGATTGGAATTTGTGTAATGTTTGTTTTTCCTTACATTAATCTGAAATGTACACATTTTTACAAAGATGAATATTGCTTTTGATGTCATAAGCTACATACATTAACGTTAGTCCTGAAAGGTTCTAATTCTGATTTGGGGATATGCTTGAATGACATACAAAGGCGTTTTTATCTATATGAGCCACATTCATTCAAGGTTTGGTAGGATGGACGCAACTGCTAAGAGGGACTTCCAGTCATTGCTGGAATTATTTTTAATTTTGATTTTTTTTTTTTGGGGGGGGTTTGGGGTTGTGTTTGAGTTTCTAGTATTGAATGATATCATGAGAATCATTAAGGTGCAGGGACATATTTACAGTAATTATTATTATTATTATTTTTTTCACTTTTTTCTCTTTCCTCCTATGTAATTTTGTTAAGGCGTTCTTATTATTTATGGGAGTGTGTTGCAATTCATTTACTGAAAAAAAATAGAGATTGACATTCATTCTGATCCCAGAATGTCGATATATAAGCTTATTGACTTCTATGTTCTGTAATGTAGGCATCTAAAATAATTTTTTTGGTCATCTTCTATTCTGTGTGTCAGGATGTTCTTAGAGACTTTACCAATGAAGCAAAGAATAAAACCATTGGTAGGGGTTCCGTGAACGATAGTCAGCCAAAAGAAGGTTCTTTTGAACTTCTTATCTTAAAAGTGTTGCTTTCAAAAACCTTCCTTGTTAAAAAGATGTTGATTCAATATTTTCTTGTTTCTATTGTTAATTATCTACAGGCTTTCCAGTGCCTCCGCGTGGCTCTCTGCAATCACCTCCCAGTGCAAATGTAAGAATGCATCACTCTTTCTGTAAACTTCTGTTAACATGCTAATCAATTTCTGGTGCATGTATGGCTTCCTTGATTGATTTGAAATCTGTGACAGAATACTAAAGTTGGTGCTGTAATTGAAGTCCCCTTATATACAAAAGATGTACATGATGTTGGAAAATTATGTGAGTTTAAATTTGGTAGTTATTGCCTTTGGCGTAAAGAACACAGAGAAGATATGAAGGATTCTATGGTGAAAAAATTGAAGGACCAATTATTTGTAGCTAGAGCATACTATCCTAGTATTGCAAAACTTCCAAGACAGGACAAGTTGTCTCGTGAATTGAAGCAAAATATTCAAGAACTAGAGCGTGTTCTTAGTGAAAGTTCTACAGATGGTGATCTTCCACCACAGTAAGTGATGGTAACCTTTCATTGTTTACCTTATATTTCATCAATGGCAACCAATAAAGCAATGATCATTGCTTTAGCATGGAAAGAAGATTGATTCTTGCCATCTGCAGTCCACTTTCTAAGTGCAAACATCAAATTTACCTAAACAAGCTCCTAAGTTGTATTAATGATTTTTTTTTTCTTTTGACACATGTTGTTTTCTTTTGTTAGATTCACTTTGTGTTCTTGTCAGACCTTGGAACTGTTTGTCTTTTCTTTTCTGGGTTTTTGTTAAATATAGACTATATTGGAAACATATTTGATTAGTGCTTATTCTTTCTCATGTGTTCTTTATTTTGATGATATTAGATCTACTTCTGCCAATGCTTTTGGTTTTACATTCGGGTGCTGTTACATCCAATACTTCTGCCAATGCTTTTGGTTTTACTTTCTGGTGCTGTTACATCCAACTACAAAGTATACGAGGCCCTTTAAGCCCACTCTGATTATATTTTCTTTTGTGTTATGCTCTATTCTCAACCCCAACAATGTTCTATTGAGCTTCATTTGTTTCTTTTTTTATCATCCTTTTTTCTTTCCAGTTCTACATGAACTTTTTTTTATATAATTGCCTGGTCACTGCAATTTGTAAAACTATCTTAGT
Organism: Quercus lobata; assembly: GCF_001633185.2. Taxonomy (NCBI): domain Eukaryota; kingdom Viridiplantae; phylum Streptophyta; class Magnoliopsida; order Fagales; family Fagaceae; genus Quercus; species Quercus lobata. The sequence continues at coordinate 30,836,561 of NC_044910.1, read as the reverse complement.
TAGCCTTAAGCTATTTAGATCCCTCTCAAACATATTGCTGACAGTTTCATGCTATGCTTGAGCATATTGTGGCAGAATTATTTTTTGCACTTTTTTAGATTTTCTGTACTGACCTTGAAATGCTTTGATTTTTGGTCAAGCTGCTGTGACAAGTAACATCAATCAAAAATACTTGCCTGAGAATCTGTATACAAAAACTTCTGTTTGGAACTGTGTCCTGCTAATGCTATGGGATGAGGATAGTCAGACCTTTTAGATAAGCATCTTTATGACTTCGAGATCAATATGATGTAAAATATATTGTCAATGCAGTAGCTTGTTAGATCTTTTGGCAGATAGTGCTCGAAGTTTTCATTCTTTTCATCATTTGTTTCAGCAAGTGCTGCGGATTTCTATTATAAGAAATTTTAACATGGCTTGTTCAACACACTAAGAACAAAATTGTTTTATTAGGATTGCTAAGAAGTTACAGATGATGGAAGCTGCAATAGCCAAAGCCAAATCATTTATTGTGGACTGCAACAACGTTGACAAGAAATTGAGACAAATATATGATATGACTGAGGATGAAGCTAACTTCCACATGAAACAAAGTGCCTTCCTCTACCAACTTGCAGTCCAGACTATGCCAAAGAGTCTTCACTGCCTGTCAATGAGATTGACAGTAGAATATTTTGGATCACCTTTAAATGACACGGAACTCTCTTTGGCTCAAAAATATTTAGATCCTACGTTGCACCACTATGTCATATTCTCCAATAACGTTCTTGCTTCATCAGTAGTAATCAACTCAACTGTTATGCATGCAAAAGTATGTTTCTGACATTCTACTGAGCACATTTTACTCTTAAATTTTCATCATGTATGCTCGCAAAACTGATTGACTATCCTGCTATGTTTCAGGAAAGCAGGAACCAGGTTTTTCATGTGCTTACAGATGGGCAGAATTACTTTGCAATGAAATTATGGTTTCTGAGAAATACTTACAAGGAAGCCACAGTTCAAGTGTTAAACATTGAACATCTTAAGCTGGAAAGCCATATCAAGGCAACTCCATTGTATCTTTCCCTGCCTGAGGAATTTCGTGTTTCCTTCCTCAATGTTGATAGTCCACCAATGGCTCCTATTAGAACAGAATACATATCTATTTTTTCTCACTCACACTATCTTCTCCCTGAAATATTCCAGAATTTGAAGAAAGTTGTGGTTCTGGATGATGATGTTATTGTGCAGCAAGACTTGTCAGCACTATGGAGCCTCAACATGGAAGGGAAAGTTAATGGCGCTGTGCAGTTCTGCTCATTGAAGTTGGGTCAACTCAAGAAATATTTGGGTGAAAACAGTTATGATAAAAAATCTTGTGCTTGGATGTCTGGATTGAATGTAATTGATCTGGACAGGTGGAGAGAGCTAGATCTTACTGAAACTTACCGAAAGTTGATGCATGAGGTGAGTGACACTGAATTTATACCTTACATATTTTGGCGTTTTGAATATGCTGGGAACTATTTGTGGTTTGACAATCCTATAAATTTGAATTAAAAAAATATAAATAAATAATGAAAAGAAGCCAATGGCCCTCAATTTTCTTTAATTGGTCTGGTAAACCCTTGACACCACTGATCTCTTTTAAAGGCTGTGCTTCACTAAGCTACAACAAATTTGGCAAATGGACTGGTCATTCTGTATTATTTCTGCATGTTCTATTTATTAGTAACGTTGAACCTTTCAATTGTTATACAAATAATTATTAGAACAGTGGCTGAAGCTACTATACTCTTGAGCAATATAAATTTTCTGACTCTTTGCCTTCATAATAACTGCAGCTGACCATGCATGAGGGATCCAGTGAAGCTGTTGCATTGCATGCAAGCTTGCTAAGCTTTCAGGACCTAATTTATGCCCTTGATGGTACTTGGTTACTGTCTGGGCTAGGACATGACTATGGCATTGATATCCAAGCAATTTCAAAAGCTGCAGTTTTGCACTATAATGGTAACATGAAGCCTTGGCTCGAGCTGGGAATTCCAAAATATAGAGGTTACTGGAAGAAGTATTTGAATCGAGGAGATCAGTTCTTGAGTCAGTGCAATGTAAATTCATAATGTGCTGATGGTGGGAATTCAATCCTTGAGATTCCTCCTAATATAGTGATCAAGAAGTGGGGATGTCCATTTTTGGGGTGCTGAGAAATTTTCTTTCAGCTAGTTGTTCCAGAGAGTATTGAGTTGAATGGAAGAGAGGGCCATACAAAGGCATTGTTCAATTTTTTTGGTAAATAAGAGCACTTGAATATTTATACTTTTTCCCTGGCAAAGCGAAGAGATTTAGCTCACTCTTGACAGCTGCAGTTGCTATTATTGGGCATTTATGGTATGAGTTGCTATTCGATGGACAATGCGGGGAATGATACGAAGAGCTTTATTCTCTGCTTCTTAGCTTGGTGAAGTGAATGAGTGGAATGGAGGAAGCCATGACAAATTATTTCAACCCAGCAAAGGTGTGATTGAGTGTTTGCTCCAAGGGGATTCAATTGTCAGTCATGATGTAAATGATTGTTGGTAGGAAAGCAAGTAGTGTAATGTCTGTCTTTCAGTTTCCACTCATCATTTGAGGCCTTACTTCATCTGATTTGAACGAATCTTTTATTCGGTCATGAGAATGTTAATGGATTAAAAATTTCTTTGCAATATATGTCATGGAGTAACACCCCCCCTTCTCCCCCAAAAAAAAAATGTTGGTGGGGGGGGGGGGGGGGGGGGGGGGGCATGTTTGCAACTATCATTACATCGGAATTGGCTATAAGGTTAAGTAAGGTCATTAACAAATTGATCGCATTATAACATGGGGCTCGACTTGGAAAACATGTTTGTTTATATTCAAACTTAAATTTAGACTCAGGTATTAAATGATATGAATTCACACTTAATAATATATTCATATATTCATGAACAAGCTTATGTATATAGGATTGATTTAAATATACATATTATTGTATGTTTGGATGTATACAATATATTTACATAAACATGAAATTATATTTTTCTAAACAAATTCATAAAACATCAAATTATTATTGGTAATTTGAGAACTATAAATATTATATTTTGTTGTAAAAATTATATGAAATTCTTGATAATACAAGATTGGTGAATCTAGATTTTATAAATTCATAGCGAGAAGCCACTCTATTAAATTGACTTAAATAATATAATTTCATTGCAATTTAGTTATTTATTATTGCATAAATTTGTGAATGGGTGACAAATTTTAGTCGCAGTGTTTTCTATATATGAAGGGCAAAAATAGTTAATCAAATAGTTCATGAACAGGATAGAGCTTTATGACTAGAAAATGAATCAACCTAAATAAGTAATCTCGTTAAAGTGATGAGGTCAAGCATGAATTGTGTTCAGAATAAATTAAATGAACAATCTTAAACTTCTTTTAATTTTTATATTTGAACTTCTGAATTCCGAAGTAAAATGAAATAGTTAGAATTCATTTTCTTACCAAACAATCTCTAACTAATTCGCAAACTAGTTGTTTAACTTTTTCTTTTCCCATATATAGTAGACATCGTACTAAAATTTTTACATCTTCACAAATTTATAATTATAATTAATAACAAAATTATAGGTAGAACTACATTATTTGAGTTAATTAGATAGAAAGGTATTTTTTATAAACTTATAAAATTCATATATAATTTTTTTTATACAAATTGGACTATACATATAGTATCAATAAATTAGAAATAATAATTTAATATCTATAAACTTATATACAAACTAATAAAATCTAATCTAAAGTTTATATAAATATATTTTTTTTTGTACATGTTTGCATATAAAAAAAAAATATTAATATATATTTCACAAATTTGTTCACAAGCATATTATTTTGTTTGAGCGAGACTTGCTTAATAGTTGACACTAAGCTTAGCTCATTTACCAAATAAAAAAATATAGACAATTTTTTCCTTATTCATTTTCGTCCTATGGCCTTTCTCATAGTGTATGTTATGCTTTTATGGTAAGCTCTGCGTGAATTTTTTGGAGAAATTACACTTTTTCACCATAAATTATACTCTAAATTACACTTTGCACCATAAACTTTCAAAATACATGATTAGCACCTTAAACTATAATTCATGTTATACTTTGCACCCCTTTGTCAATTCTACCGTTATCTTGGATGGCATCATGTGAAAAGACTAAATTGTCTATCTTCTCAATCCTTTAGAAACAAATGATAAATTACATTTTATCACTTTAAACTATATTCTCAATTACACTTTGCGTTTTAAACTTTGATTTTTCATCTAAGTTAACGGCAAAATTAACGGTAGGGCGCAAAGTGTAACACAGATTATAGTTTGGGTGCTAACAGTGCATTCTAAAAGTTTAGAATGCTAAGTGTAATGTAAGGTATAATTTAGAGTGGTCAAGTGTATTTATCCTGAATTTATTTCATTCTCATTTTGCTATTTTCTTTTGTTCTCTCTTTGTGTACGTGTGGAGTAATCCATTTTGAGTTGAAAGTCAGGTTTTGAAATGAGAAATATTGGTTTTTATAATGTATTGCATAATTCTATTGTTAGCGATTTTCGTTTTTAACTTAATAATTTGTCTGCTTGAACACAAGAGGATAAAGTTAGGGAGAAGGGGGGGTGAGGGATGAATAATAAGTACTTTAGTGAAGAAGAAATTAGCCCTTTGAAATAAGCATATTTCATAATATGTAAGACTCGTACTCAAGGGATTAATATATGTTGTGAGAAAGAGATTTCATGAAAAACTCATACTTGAGGGATCAACATATGTTAGAAGGAGATTTCATGAGATCATCTCATAAGGAAATTTTTTTTTTTTTTGAAACATAGGCAAAATCAGGGAGTTAGAGAAAGAGTAATAGATAGACAAAGCTTCAAACTTAATTATAGTATAATACTACAATTTCTCTCAATATCTTTTTATTAAATGTGAATTTTATCAAATCACCATTAGATTACATTTTATTCTTAAATCCACTATGCTTGCAAAATTTCTCAAAAATCAAAGATTAATAGTTGTGTTATCAATAAAATGTTTAAATTTCAAGTTTTTAGTCTAACGTTATGCATAAAAGATTAGTTTACGAATCAAATAGGAAATAACATCTAATTAGCATATAATCCAACAGTTACTTTTTTAAAATATGTAGTCATATTATTTTTTTAGTAAGAGTTGAGGGTACAACCAAGTTTGGCAAACTTTTTTTGTAATAGATAGGGCTATAAATGAGTCAACCCAAGCTGAGTATCAAAAGTTCAAACTTATTTATTTAATTTTATTTTGAACGAGAGCTCATTACCAGACAAGATTACATGTTTGAACTTGTTTCATTTTCTTGTTAAGCAAACTTGAGCTTGTCCACGAGATAATTGATTAACCTTTTTTCCCCCTATATACGGTAATATCATGGTTAAAATGTTTTACCCTTTCATAAATCTATGAGTTTTTACAATGAATGGATTGTTTATATTATTTAGAGGTGTGCATGGGTCGGGTTAAGGGGATTTTTTGACCCAACCCACCATGGTGGGTTAAAAAAAATTCAACTCAACCCAACCCAACCCAATCCACATGGGTCAGGTTGAACCCATGGGTTAGATAATTTTTTTTATTACTATTATTATTAAATTGAGCAGAAAAAAATATATTACACCTGCCACCTGAGTTGATAAACAAAATATAAATTAATATATAAACTAATATTCCAATTCAGTTATACATTAATATATGAACTAATATACATTAATATTGGTTTTTATATAGGATAGGAGGAAAAGCTAGTTATTTAAAAAAATTATTAATTATATAATATTTTTTAAATATATGGGTGGATCAGGTCGAGTTTGGCGGGTTTGGAATTTTATGACTTGAACCCAACCCAACTCGCTATCAAAAAAATTTTTGTAACTGAATCCAACTCACCAACCCTAAAAACCGACCCAACCCGGCAGGTTGGCAGGTTGACTGCACACCCCTTATTATTAATAAACTATAAATAATAATTTAATATCATTTTAACTTATTCGCAAATTTATACATTCCAATTTTTTTGAGAGAGTTTCAACCTATTGCGTCTGCTCTTGATGATAGTTATTTATTATCAGACCAAGACATCAATAAGTTTTTGGTGTAGACGGGGATTGAACCCCAGATCTCTTATACAACCATCAAAAACTTTACCAGTTGAGTTAACTAGAACCCACATACTTTCCAATTTCAAGTTTATATAAATATATTTTTATATAAGTATACGTATAAAAATATACTATAATATATAGTTAAACCAAGCACTCATACTTACGAGCTTGTTTACTAACAAATTATTTGAACTTAGCGTATTTAATAATCAAGCCAAAACTTGTGATAGAGTTAGAGGCTTGTTTACTAAACAAATGAGCATCAACAAGTTTTTCTTGATTCGAGCTCAAGCTTTCCATATACAATTCATTCATTTATAGCTCTGGCAATATGCTCCCAATTCACCTAAACTAAACAAACTAGCACTTATTAAATTTTACTTTACCTCCTTCCCGACCACCACTTAATAATAATTTGAATTTTTTTTCCTTCTCTTTTGGTTAACTTCTTTTAAGTATATTTCTGTGAATAAATTTCTTTTATATCATAATTAAAATCAAAATACTATTATCTATTTTATATTTCAAAATTCATTCAAAAAATAAAATCTCCTAAGGTTCAAAAATCTATAAAAGGAAAACAAAGATAAAAACAAACAAAGGAAAATAAAATGTGTGTATTAAAAAGAAAACTAATAGAACCTTAAATCCTTTATGTAATAATTTATTTTCCTTCATAAAAATGTGTATAATATTAGCAATAAATTTTTGAGAAAATTACATAAACATACCAGATTAAGTTGAATATTGACATTGAAAAATTTTAAAATATTTTATTCATGAGAAGAAAAAAAAAACACCTTATAACATAAAAGAAGTATAATGAATATTATATCTTTTTGTGAGTTTTCTTATATTGTTATATTTATCATATGCATAAATGTTTTTACCATATGTAAATTTTGCCACTTCCCTAGAATGAAATATTGCTTTGCCAATGCTTTGAAATATGACCATCTCAATTTTACTTAAAAAACAGAGACTCGTTTCATAGTTTTTTTTACTGGTTAGAAATTGTCCGACTGCTATCCCCTCCTCACCTTCAACTCCTAGGTAGAATGAGGTATCACTTGGACCAGATGTCCAGTGATCCATTTCATTATAAAATTATATATATCCTTTAAAATTTTAAATAACGGTGACAACGTATACATTTTTAGTGTATAATATTTAATCTAATCTAACAATAATGTAATCAGTTTGAATTATTAAATCATCAAGGGAGCAAAGCTAGTAATTAACTGAATAACGTTGGAAGTAACAAATAAATAAAGGACAACAGTTCTACCTCTTTCAGTCAAAAAAAAAAAGGACAACAGAGCATGTAGTGAGAATTAGAAAAGTGTAGTCAATAGTGATGGGTAGAGGTAGTAGCAGGAAATGGAGGCCTCCAGGCAGAAGCAGTGAGCAAGCAAAGGTCTTTCCAACCAAGCTTGAGGGCGCCATTGTCCTCAACCAAGGTGTAACCATCGGAAGGGAACATACCAAGAAGCAGGGTGGCCTGGGTGGCAGCATTCCCTGCCAAAGAGAGGGGCTTGAACCCACACTGCTGCAGCTTCTCCCTCCAGTTATGGAACTTCACCTCTCCACTCCTCGATGGGCCCCCAACAGCCAGCACATTCCGGATCTCCCTGGATAGCAACTGCTGCTCTACCACGTGCCTTTCCTCGCTCTCCTCTCCGTAGCTTGCCCCGAGTGAATCGAACAGTGCCGAGTAGTAGTGTATTGCCTCCACAAACCTTCCCAAGAATGAACCTGCGTGGCTCAGGTCCTGCTCTACCACCGTCACCACTTTTGGTGCCAATCTGTTTAAATTCATTTCCCACATGTATAAACGTTGTCAAAATCTGACATATACAATCTTTATAAAAATGGTGTAGATTTTTTTTTTTTTTTTGTTGTTGTTGTTGGTGTGTGTGTGTGTTTGGATGATATTGATTGAAAATAACTGCATCACAAGCAAAAGAACTGGGCCTCGGGTCATCTATTGCGAAGATTCAACAAAGGTGTAGATTTTAACATAAAACAAAATTTTCTTCTAGTCCCAAAAGAAGAAAAAAAGTTAATTGCACCCTACATATGAATAGATTGAAATGTCATTTCACAGAACTAGTCAAAATCAATGGGCACGAATACAATGAAAACCATCCTTCGGTGTTCGCCAAGAAGGATGTTAGCAAGTTGTAGTGTAAGTTTAAACATGTATTTATATGCTTCTGGGTAATTTCCTTTTGCAAGCTGGTTTTCAAAGATGTATTCTACCATGCACAGTACAATCATGCTATATATAATTAATCATATATTTTATTGAAAATGAAACAAAAAACACCATCTATACAAAGATTAAACAAAAGTTTTCGTTATTTAAACAACACAATACATATTTTCACAACACTTAAACAACATTACTAGAACAACATTACGGCCCTAAAAGGTTATTCTACTGTTAAAAACACTTTTTTATCATACATATTTTCACAACACTTAAAACAATATTACTAAAACAATATTACAGCCTAAGAGGTCATTTTGCTATTAAAAACATTTTTTTTACTTACACATTTCTACAGCATCTAAACAACATTACAATGTTACTGGAACAACATTACGGAGGTAAAAGTTCGTTATCTATTAAAAATAGCCAAGAAGCCCGCACAACCAATAAAACCTGCCAAAAAGACAAAGTTAACCTGTACATTTAGAAGCACAAGCTAAATAACTATCTGGAAATCTGAACAGGAGAAAACTTATTTAAGCAACCAACCAGCCAATGTAGACAGCAACGTGAAATGGTTTTTTTTTTCCTAGAGGGAAAAATGTAATATTGATCAAAATATAATACTAAATGATTATAATAGCTACAATATAACGACAATAATCCAATGTAAAGATTTTCCACTAGATGTGAATAACGAAAAGGCAAAGATGGAATCAAAAAAGAGGGGATCATCATGATGTGTTTAAAATTAAAAGTAGTTATATATGTAGAACTCGATCATAAGTAGTGTAACGCGTTAGTCATAGTTGTTACCTCTGCAAAAGCCACAGCATATTGGTGTCGGAACCAGTGACATCGTAAAGAGAATGTTGCAACCAGTGAACAGCAACGGCTTCCCTCTTGCTGACATTAAGCCTCTCTGGGTCCAAATTGCCGGGTTTATCTGCGAGAGGAATGAACTCAAAGGGAAGGCCTAATTTCTCGGCGAAATCGGACAAGCGCTTGCCAGTAGCCTCGAGAGCATCCATGGAGGTTCCTAGGCCAGTGAGGCGCACATAAGGTGGTCCGCGGGGTCTAGAAGCAAGGATGTGAAAGAGACCAGGCCACTGGAGACCTTGCATGATGTCTAGATCAATGATGTGAACTCTTTCCTCCCTCTCGAATGCTTCCTGTATTGCCTGATTAGCTGTGAAATGCGAAAACTTGACGAGGGGGCTGATGCCATTGAATACTTGAAAGGCAGAAGCCATCTTTTGGCTATAACTATGGCCTGAATTGGGCAGCGACCCATATATTCCGAGGCACGAGCTCACCAGTCTTGCGGACATAGCCTCGGAGAAATAAGCAGCCACACGCTGCGCGGCAGTACCAAAAGGCGTTGAAAGTTCCGAAATCTCCAGAAGCATGTTGTTTGCTTCCTCAAAATTATCAGCGGAGACAGATTCGGCGCATTGCAAGAGCAAGGTGAGGAGGTGTAAGCCTTGTTCGTCTCTCTTCTGCTGACGCATCTCTTCTTTCCTGTCTCTGCTTGTATGGACAATATTAGTTGGGGTGGTCGCACTAGTAGCAGTAGTAGACGGCATTATTATCGCAGTATCTGGAGGGGAAGAGTGTTCCTGTTGTTGTTGCTCCTCTTGCAATTGAACTTGGACGGTAGGGTTAGGGGAAGCGGTAGGAAGGGGTGTAACTCCCCAGTGCATATACAATTGATTCATAGCTTCAGAAGTAGAAACAGGAAGCAGCGGAGTCTGTTGGCCTGCTTGTTGCTGCACTACAGTAGTCCTTGATCTCCTGAGTTCCGCTGCTGCTGGCACATAATTTGGGATGGGATCGGCTGAAGTTAGGGAGCGAAGCCTGTACTCGAGGACAGCAGCAAGATTAGGATTGCAAGGAAAAATAATCTCTCTCACGTTCTGGATGAGCTGTGGAATAGACACGTTGTTGGAGCTGTGGATTAGATCCTTTATGATGCCGTCGATCCACGCCGAGCCGTCTTCCATGGAAACGCCGCAAAAACTCGCCTTATTATTATTATTAGTATTAGGAAGGCTTCTGCTGCTGCTGTTGCTGTTGCCGTTGATGTTGGTAGTGGTATTATTACTAGTATTTTGACTCCTTTCGGAAGGGAACAAGGGCAGGCCTGAGAACCCGCACACAGAGACAGAAACAGCAGCAGGGGTAGTGCTTATTTGGGGTTGGGGCTGGGCCGCAGGACTTAAGTTGGGAGGAGTAACACAAGATAAAAACCCACCAACTGACGTCATACTGGTCAAATTGGTGGTGGATGAAGGTAGCATAGTGGAGTAGTTGGTCTGACTTGGATTTGGTACAGTAGCTGCTGCAGTGAAGTTGTCCACCGAACCAACATGATTGTTATTACCAGCACCTTGAAACGAGCTAGAGCTACCATTCACGGTGGTGCTACTGCCAACTCGCCGGGAAAACCTAGTATAATCATTATTCTTGTTGGTATCAGGGGCTGTACATGTGGTGGATGTCTGAACCTCCGTCTCAATCTCAGAAGCCATCCTTTTTCTCAGCATCTTTCCGTTAGACAGCTGATGATGACGATGATTACGTGGTTGTTCCTCGTAGCACCTTGACATCCTGCTGCTATTGTTGTTGTTGTTGTTGTTGGAGGCACTCGTGGTCAAGGGACTATTGTTATCTGTATTTTTGTTGCTATTATTACTGCCATTGACATCAACATCAAGCCAAGTACAAGCAGTCATTGAGACTCACGGGCCGCTTATCGAATGAGGAAAATAGTGATCCTGGAGATTTTTTTTTGACGAAAGACAAATTAAGGCTCTGTGGTGTAAGTGCTTCCTCGTAGTATATGAGATTTTTAAGAATACAAATTTGCTAACAATAATGGAGTTTGTAAGAGAGCATTTGTGTGTGTTGCCTGAGATGCAGAGAGCATCCAAGCAGATAACGGTGTGAGGATTGAGACAGCGGCTGTGGGATTCTTTTTTTCTCTCTCTTTCTCAAGTCTCAACTTTCAACCTTACCTTTTGGATGCTTCTGTTTTTTTTTCATAACCGAGAAGAAAAAGGTAGGGGGGGGGGGGGGGGGGGGGGGGGGGGGGGAAGGCGAGGCCAGCTGGTGTGGTGGTGGTGGTGGTGATGGCAGTTAGCTATGCGTCTTTGTGTGGATGAACTTATTGTAACTGGCAAATAGGAAATAATGAAATGGTGCACACAGATTGATGTCTTTGTTGGGTCGCATTTGCAAGCGATGCAACTTATACAGATTGATAGGGAAAGAAGTTAGTAATTTACCCCGCTTAACGCTGTCTGTGTATATTCCTGTGGGAGATTTGAAATACATAAAAAAATAATGGCCACTTTGTTCCCTCGTTCGTCGTTGAGTGTTTGACGTCTTTACAATCAGACTTGGAACAATCACAATGAAAAAATCCTCAGCTCCAGCGTTTTTGAATGGCCAAGCCCGATCTTTCCGTGAATTTACAATATTTGCCATTTCATTTGTCACCCCTGTCAGCACACGCTGTTCCACACATTTTCCAATACACATCTAAGTATTTAGGCCCAAAAATAAAAACTTAAGTACAATGCATGGATCACGATTTAGTGCTTTTACAATGATGGTCCTAACAATGAAGCAATCAATGTTCCCGGCCGTTTCGCGAAGTAATATTGTCCTGGTAATCTTATTTAAGTACTGTAAAAATACGTGAAGATAAAAAATATTGTAAATATTCGTGCTATGTTGTTTAAACGAGCAAAACTTGTTTAAACAAAATAAACAAACAGGCCCCAATTACTGTAAATATAATTGTATGACTTGCCTTCCCGCCGTAATTGAACACTTACAATGTATCTGTTATTCTGTTTGCTAGTTTTTTTTAAAAAAGCCCTTATTTCTGGCACTCTTTTACCATAGATCATGACCGGGAGATGTCACGTATTTAGTTGGCAAACCTTATATTACTTTGTGTATGTAACCATTAGGTTTGGACACTGATTTGAAAAAGCCCAAGTCATTGCTAACTACTGTTGGATAACCATTGGATTAAGCATTTTTAGCAAATAGAAAATGGATGGATTCATTAGAAAATTGGTTTGAGATTGACAAAGGTCAATCCTTTTTTTTTTTTTTGATGAAAAAGGTCAATCCTTTTGAATCTATAGCATGTGAAACTACTCATGTGTTTAAAGAGAGAGAAAGGATAATTTGAGGCGATTTGATTGATGAAACTATTGGGTTGCAATTTACTAAAATGACATAATAAAATTCCAAGTCTTCGTATCATCGCCCACCTTTCTTTTCTTTTCTTTTTTCTTTTTCCTTTTTTTCCTCTTGTTCTTTTCTGGCGAGGTTGTTTACAATATATGGAAAAACAAATTACTGAGGTCGAACCTTCCAGAACCAGAAGACATTAAATATCAAAGTCTACCTGATTATCACAAATAAATAGTAAACAATAGAAGTGGGTCAATTTTTGGTTGCTGTAAAAAAAAGAAGAAGTTGGTCAGTGAAAATGTAATTCGTGTCATAAGACTAACATGCTGAAGGTAAAATGATCAACCTGTTTCCTTTTTATTTTTACATGGATATATGAGATATTCTCCAAGTCTGCTATTCTTCGACTAGAATGGCATAGCTGGTCAGTTATCACCCCAAAAAAGAAAGGCATATAAAGAAGTTCATCAAAAAGAAAGGCGTCGTACGGAGTATTATTCAACAATTCGCGTTTACAATGTCGTCAATCGTCAAAGAACATGGAAAAATAAATTGAAAATTATGTAAAGATCAATTCATTTTTGGCGACTGCCATTTGAAAAGCACTGTGTTTTGGATGGGGTGAAGCTGTGGGCCAATAAACAAAATAGGGTCTGAAAAAAGGCTATGCCTACCCGTAACTTTTTTGCTTGAAGAAAACGATGCGTAATTCAAGCGAAGTTTTATGTGTTCGCCTCATAAAGGTCACTATCGATTTCATTTCCCACACAAACGTTTTAATTTACATTTGGAAGCATATAGCGAAAAACATCTCGTGCTAATTCCGAGACGTGGCCCCTTACAACAAAATAATATCTTCTCTTTGTTTCTCCAAAATAAAAATAAAAATTATAATAATATCTTCCCTTTGCTTCGTTATAAGCAAAGTGCAAGACAAAAAATAGTTCTTTACTTCTTTGTCGTAGAATATTATCATCTTTGAAAGGGTTTGTGTTTATTCAACAACAAAAAAAAAAATTGTGCGATTTGTCCAATAACCCTCGGTCCAACTAAAATTTCCTAAGCTTAGCTGCTGTGGTATAAATTTTTCCTCATATCACATGACTCGGCTTCAAAAGTAACCAAAGCAAATATTTAAAGCTTTAGCTTGACTTTAGAATGCCATTAATTGGATCGTCTCGTCTGCGTAGATCTACGTATATTGACATATTGTTAATATGGTAGTAAATAAAAAAGTGGGTCTAAAACATGTTGTCAATTTTGTTTTTCTTTTTTTGTTATAACGGTGCTCATTTATGTTATAAAGCTCTCTCACTAGTCACTAGCTAGTCACTACTTTTTAAGTTTTAATAGATAGGGTGGAATCAGTCCAAAAAACAAAAAAGATAGGGTGGAATAGCATTAAAAAGTTGGGAAGTAAAATGAATAGCAAGACAAACGAGAGTGGTGGAGGCTAAGAAGAAGACAGAAAAGAAATCGGGGTAGTGCTGTGATCGAGGTAGGGGTAGAGGAGGAGGATGAGGAGATAGGGCTGTCAATTCTCTCAGTTCCCCAAAATTGAAACGTAGCGTTTGACATTTTGCTTTCATCTGCATCATTACCTGTCAACTTTTTCACCTTCAATATTACTATGTTTTTTATATTTTTATTTTTAATAGGTCTTTGGACTTTGTTTGACTCCAGCACAACCTTAGGGGTAAAGATATTGCAATAAAAAATACTACTGAACTAGAAAAAGTGAGATGGACAGGTCACATTGGAGACTGAAACTCGCAGGGAACCGGAAAAAGAAACAAAATAATAAAGAGCACACTTTTCAAGAAAAAAGTTGAGTTGAAAGTTTTTATTATTTACAGTATTTTTTTAATTTTAGGAGTACGAAAACAATAAGGATACAGTGTAGAAGTTTGGCGTGTAGAAAGTTAGAAGTCTTTTCAACCTTTTTTTTCTCTATACAGAGAGAGAAGTCTGTCAAGTAAACACGTGAGAGAGAGACACTGGACTGCTCCTCCCAAAATAGGTCCGATCCATCGAGATCAGGAAGATCTCGACCGCATAAATCCTTTTCAGCAAAATCTTATATATCTGCCTGATTGTTCTAACTTCTAACTCTTTTTTTTCCACTCTTCTGCAAACCTCCCTCGTGTCCAAATGGTCCCCCCTTTACTCTCTCATGAGCTCAACCCTTTTTCTGGATTTTCTTCTAGATCAGGATAATGCATACAATAACAATTTATTTTAAGAAAATTTTTATTGAGAATGGAAAAAATTATCAAATTTTTTTGATAATTTTTTCAATCCTTAATAAAAATTTTCCAAAAATAACTTACTAATATACTCTACGAACATACATTAGTAAAATTTTTTCTTCTTTTTTATATATAATATATGCTCGTATCATTTATTTTAGCTACAAAATGAGAATGGAGGACTTCTTCATTATCAGTGTTGTGAATTGTGACGTGTCCGGTGAGCCAAGTGAAGTGCGGTATGTATGTGTCCTGATGTCGCAGTTTTGTATTTGGGATTTATGTTCTATTTTAAAAAAAATTTTAAAGAAAAATAAAAAAATAATTAATTGTTTAGACAACTTTTTCAATTTTTCATAAAAAATTTTCTAAAATAAGAGCGCATATTAACCGGGGCCTTTTTTTTTTTTTTTTTTTTAGGCAAAGTACCTCCACATCTCAGTTTACACAAGTACTTGGTTTCTTTTACTAGATGTAATGATAACGATAAAAAATCACAGAAAGCCTTATCTCTAAATCAGGATCATCCAACTACAAAATAGGTGGAGAAATAGAGATAGAAATTACTCAATCAAGATCATTGAGGGGCTAAAATATGAAACTTTTTTTTTTTAATTAAGAATAAAAAATATAAGGAGAATTAAAAGATTAAATCACATACCGGACCTTTGGCTGCTAAAGATCATGGAGGTCAATAAGATCAACTAGTTTCTACTAGACCTTTGGCTGCTAAATAGTCACTTCTTTTTAGATAGGATATGTTCTTTGGAAGTGGCTAGATCTGAAGGATATTACTTTGACTTATAAACACTCTACTTGTTAGTGTATCCTTAGGTAACTGTTTCTTTTAAGATGTAATTGTCTTGTTCTAACTCTTGTTAGTATTACAAAAGAGAATGAGAAGGTCATTATTGACATTTTTTCTTTTTTCTCATTGTATAATATGATATTAAATGAATAAAGTTTACTATCGTTTCTTCTTAAAATATAATAAAAGTTGAGTCTTATAAGTTATAGGTGTATCAATTAATTTTTTTTTATTAATTATTAAGATACATTTGAAATAGTTTTTTATTTAATTTATAATATATATTTAATACTTAAAATACATGTTTTTATTTACAAATATTTTTTTATTAAAATTTTGCATTGCATATACTAGTATACTATATACAAAAAAAAACTATTACCCTATTGACAATACATACCAAAGAAAAAGGACACAAAATAATTATTTTTAATAAATTTTTAATTAGTCATTTATTAAAACGAACTTTAGCATTCTTTTAAATTCTAGGAATAATCTATTATTGATTATGTATTGAATTTACAGTAATTTACCTTTTATGTAAAAAAAAAAAATTAAATAGTCCTTTAAAAAAATCATCTTCTCTTTTGTAATTAAAACTAATTTTAATTTTGACAACAGTTATGACTAAAAATTTTCAGCTTGTAGTTATAATTAAAACAAAAAGGTTAAGTATAAGTGCAATCACTATAAATAAAGTTGGTATATTGTCAATCGTTTGATCGTTAGTTTGTTACCAAATATTTGGTACCATTCAAAAAGAATTGATGAAGTTTTTTTTTTTTTAATGTGTACTTCATCTATTACCATCTCATCAAATATAGAATGAAAAAAGAGAAGAAAAGAAACACTAGCGACACATAAAAAGGACACAAAATAATTATTTTTAATAAATTTTAATAGTCATTTATAAAAGATACTTTACATCTTTTAAATTCTAGGAATAATCTATTATTGATTATGTTTGAATTTACAGTAATTCCTTTGATGAAAAAAAAATTAAATGTCCTTTAAAAAAATCATCGTCTTGTGAAATTAAATAACTAATTTTAATTTGACATACATATGAACTAAAAATTTCAGATTGTAGTTAATCATAAAAACAAAAAGGTAATATAGTGCAATCACTATAAATAAGTTGGTTAAATGTCAATCGTTTGATCGTTAAGTTTTGGTTACCAATATTTGGGTACCATTCAAAAGAATTGTGAAGATTTTTTTTTTTTTTTTTTTAAATGTGTACTTAATCTATTACATTCACAAATATAGAATGAAAAAAGAGAAGAAAAGAAACACTAGCGAGCGTGCGCGCGCGCACACACACACACACACATATATATATATATATATATATATATATAAAAGATCAAAAAACCAATCTAGAATAAAAATAAAAGAGAAATTTTTCTTGAAGACTCTTAATCTCTTATCATATCTTAGTTTGCCTTTAATTTTCTACTGATAAAGAAAAGCTTTTCTTTTTTACTAACAAATTTTAGCTACATAAAAAATACACACAAAAACCATAATTAAAAAAAAAACAATTTTCTACTGATTAAGAATTTATTTATTTATTTTAAATTTTGCTTGCTGTGATCATCATTCATCAAACGAAAAAAATTTAGGAAATCTTCAACTATAGAAAAATTTCGTTTGCCACACACAAAATCGCATAATTGTTTTGCTGAATATAGTTTGTTCAACCAAGGAGGTTGGCCAAGTTGGTTGAGCTCTTGGTCTCAAAGTGCTTGTACTTGGCTCGACTAGGTGTGCTCCCTAGTTCGAGTCCTGCTACCTGCACTTTGAAAATAATTTCCTTGGCCAGTGCTTTACCCCTTCGTGGGCTCACCCGGCACGAACAGTGATTAGTCTCTGGTTGAAAGCCTTGAGGAAACACTGTGGGAAACCAAAAAAAAAAAAAAGAATATAGTTGTTCAAGCTTTGCATGTTTAGAAAAAAGAAATCAGTTTGCCTTTTGTAGCCAAGTGCCCCTCGTGTGAGTGATATTCTCAGGGAGGAGGCTAGTTTGCTGTGTTTCTTGTTCAATAAAGTCTTTCATTTCATAAATTTTTTTTTTGGTTTGAAAGTCACTTAGGTAGGAGGGGGTGTATATCTATTGAATTATGTTAGTACCACATAATTGGGCACAACTTTGTGCCACAACTCGCCACATGGTGAGTTGTGGTTGGCAAATGTGTGTTTCCACATGATCCATTTACACACTTTTGCCATTCACAACTTGCCATATGGTGAGTTGTGGCACAAGGTTGTACCCTATTATGTGGTATTAGTATAATTTATGTCTTTTCAAGGTCCATTTAGATGGAATAATGGAAAAGTGAGAGAATAGAAAATAGAGGGGGATGGAAAAGTAGGAGGATAGACAAATTTTTAGTTTTCATCGTTTATGTTTTGTTGAGAGGGTGGAAAACTGGAGAGATGAAAAACTTTTTAGTTTAGTTGAAAATAAGGTTTGTATAAATTTACCATCATATCACTCTTAAATAAAACAAAAAGTAATACATTATACTTTTTAAAAAAATTGTGTATGAAAGTGGACATTTCAAAAAATAGCATAAGAAATCATCAAAAAGTTTTTTTTTTAAATAATAAAAAAATTAAGAAAAAAAAAAAAGAAGGAAAAGAAGAAGAACCCACCACCTGACAAAACCAAAGAAAGAAAAAAGAAAAAAGAAAACAAAAACAAAAAACAAAAAACAGCGTTACAAAGGAAAAGTCAAAAGAAGAAAAAAAATATCCAAAACATTAAAGGAGGTGGGGTAGTTTTGTCCATATATATATATATATATATATATATTCCACTTTTCATTTCAATTTTCTCTCAAATTTGGAGAGATTGTATTTTGAAGTGGGAGTAGAGAAAACTTGTGAGCCCCACCACTTTTCTCTCCCGTTCCCCCTCTCAATCAAACAGTGAAAAATGTCATTTTCCACCTTATTTTCCATCCTCCCTATTTTTTTAAATGTGGAGAACATTAATATTCATCCAGAATTTATGCTTAAGATTCTAAGAAATACATAAGCAGTACTGTGTTTTGATCTTCACGTTTTATTTAGTTAGTAGGTGATGTGATAGTTTCTCATTAAAATAAAAGAAGATTCTAATTTAAAAAAATAGTGGAGGTAAGCTAAACCCATCTTATAGTATTGAGATTTAGATTTGAAGTTGCATGTTTAATTGCTTTGTCATTGTCAAGACGGCGATAGCACAGGATTTTGGACCTTTTGGTCTTTGTAGGGTAACTCACCCACCCTATGGGGAGAATCTAATGGCCGAGTTGAGACTTGAGGGTAGTGTTCTTGTTGTTTTAAGCAAACCACGCACGCATTGACGCACTTTTTTAATTTGAAATCTATTAGATAAACTGCTTATTATTAACCAAAGAGAAATGTTTGATCCACGATACTTTAACAACATTTTAAAAACAAATTCATTCTAGATGACTATCATTGGTGAGTAAAAAATTGGTGTTATTGGACCATGTAGGATTTGTTATAAGAATATTGTGAATTAGCATTACTATTAACTGAAACTAGACAACATATTGAATATCAAATAAAACCCTTTTGATTCAAAATTGATCTTTTTTTTCTTTTTAGTTGAGTTTATTTATATATTAAGAGTGAATTAGTTTTTGATGTTTGCCAAATATCTTTATTATGTGGGAAATTTTCACCATTTTTTTTTTTTTTTTTGAGCAGAAAATTTTCACAATTAATTATGGAGATTAGAAAGAGAGAGACAGGTGTGAAAAGGAGGGAAGAGACAGGCATGGCCAAGTGAGCATGTTGATGTTGGGGCAGTTGAAATTTGGGGGCAAGGTCACATGGAACAAAAATTCAGATTAAGTTAAAAAAAATTGATGCACAAGCGATCATTTGTATTTGATAGGAAAAAGACGGAATAGGTAGTACCAAACGTTGGAGCTTGCATGTAACAAAACAACGGTGTCAATCTAAATTAACAGAGAAAAGCGGAAGAGGCTAACAGCATAGGCCAAAACCATTACTACGAACTCCTGTAAAGAAGAATCATGAATGCGTGTAATCCCAATCTCATTACGCCAAACTCCCAGATCCAGATCCGCCCCACTCTGTCTCTCCCATATCATATCATATATAAGTTGTAAGTTATAACACATGAATTTGGAGAGCTTTTTACATATGTTTGATTGATTGATTTGAGTGACACTTGATTGGTTGGATCTTTTTGTTTGTAAGTACATGATTCCAATCATTTTTGCAATTATTCATCAATGCATTTTCATGTATCTAATAAATTCATTACTAGGACTCTTCACTCTTATCTTCTCTCCCAAATTATTTTGCATATGATGTAATGATTTTTTCGCCTCTTCTTCTCAAAAGTGTCAACTTGTTTTTCAGGTCACCAAAAAAAAATACATTCCAAACTAGTGCCCACTCGTTACTGTCAGTTTCATGCTAGCGTTGTCCCCTGGGCCGCTGGGCGTCAAACATCCAAATCAAATGGATTAGTATTTTTTTTTTAATTGATACTTTTAATGGGGAGAATGAGAATTTAATCTTTGAATATTTCTATTGAAAATAACTAGATGGGCCAATTGAGTCACAGGCTCTTGACGATCATTTATTTCATTCAATAGTAGCATGTAAGTGCCAGGAAAATTTTATGAGTAGTGATTCAAAATATAACAAGAATCATTTGGTAGAATATACGGTTATAATCTTATAATTTTTTAAAAACCCACAATTTTTTTTTTTAGCTAGAATACTCTAAAAATGAACTCTTTCTTGGGATCCCCTTGCAATCCAACTACGTCAATGGAAATATAATTTTTTTTTTTTTTTTGATAGAGGTCCAAATATAGGAATCATAATGAAATGCATTTTAATGGGGAAAATAGGGTTCAACATTGAGGGTAAGATGAAAGGTAAATGGATAAATATTTTTATTTTTAACACTCATTTATTTTGGGGAACTAAAAAACGCATCTCATCTATTAAATTTTTACTAATTACTACAATTAAAATGAACACTTTGAAGATTTGGAGGCCCTGGTCCTATAGGCTCATTGTAAAACCCTCTCGTTGCTTCAAAAGAAACGAGAGGGTTTTACAATGAGCCTATAGGAAGCTATTCACTTGGCAAATTTACTGAAAAATTGAATCCTAATTTGATTATTTAGCCTGATGAAATCAATTAATTACATCACATGTATAAAAAGTAATGTAGCTTTACTTAGAATAGTGTTTTTTGGATAGTTATAATAGCTGGAGGGAGATTTAAACCTTAAATATCTCCATTGAAAAAATTAAAAAGTGTCAGTTGGTTGAATTACAAGGTTCTTAGCACTTAGAAATTAAAATAATGTTTGATATAATATACCTAAAAGAATATGAACTTTTAATTGATAAATCTAATTAAACCAAACATATATTTTTTTGGTATAAATGGTTGAACAATTATGATACACGACATGTTGAATTGTGATTTTAACCATATAAGAGAATTACGAAACAATGTCAAATAATGTAATAAACAGATTGTGGGCCTATATAAAAATAAAAAAGAAAACTAACATTGTATAACAAGTTCAAAACCCACCTATTGTAACTATCAAAATTTTCCTATAAAAGGGGGAATAGGTGTATTTTTGGGCTAAACAAGTGAGCGAGTGGCCCAAATGAATAGAATGAAGTTAATTAGTGAAAGGGCCTAATCCAGTATAGTAGTGAAGCTGAAGAAGTGTTCCACACGCTTGCATTGCAACCTGATCCTTCGAGAGCTTGAGCTTGTGCATAGCTTTTAGTTGCGGGCTGCTGCTGCTGCTTCTTCATTTTTTCTCTTTGTTGTTACAGACTGCAATCGCCCACATACTGGGCTGGTATTATATCTTCTCATTCCTCAAGCTCTCGCCAAATTTCTTGTTCTCTTTGTCAGGTCAATCTCATTTCTGTTGCTAATTTAATTAAACTATTATTATTATTATTTGGTAGACTTTTGTTGCTTCTTTCGCTTTTGATAAAATCAATATTCAAAAGACCCAATTCAACATTTAAGTTATGTATGCAATTAAGATGGTTACTTTAAATTTCACATATTTTTTCTTTTCTTTATCTGTGATTGTTTTGTTCCTCGGTGCCAAAACTTGACACAAAAATTCAGTATAGCAGTTGCTTGTACTATGTTGAAATGATGTAGTACTAGGAAAAGGAAGAGAAAGATGCTAAGGGTGGCAGTGGCATTGGCATGGCAGAAGAAGAGAGTAGGAGGAATGAGAATGCCATCAATAGCAGCAAGGGCTGTTCATGCCTTAAACGATGAAAACTGCCCAATTCTGATATCTCCATCTCTTGTCTCATTAGACCTCCCTGATATTTGGGCTTCTAATCCCACCCCCCATGACTTTCCTTCCGCTTATAAATGCTGTAAGTACTTCTTTTACCCATCAATTTGGTTGCTCTGATTTCAGCATTGTGGTATAGCATCAAAGTTGATAGTCATGTATCAGATTCAATGTAAATGACTTTTGGCAGTCTGGTCTTATGAACTGCCCTGGAAACAAATTTATTTTTTTTGTATTTTGATTGAAAATGTTACTTTTTTGTTTTGTAGAAATTATCATATTCAATTTTGGTAAAAGTGTCAAGCGCACTAAAGCGCATAGGCCTCTTGGAGCCTAGACACAAAGCGCAAGCATGCACTTGATTGAAGTAAATCACATATATTTCAAATATAATATCTATTAACCTATAATAGAAATATATGTAACATTTAATAAAATAATATAACTACTCAAAATTTGTATATTTTACCTATTAGGTAAGAACAATTGGTTTCTCAAAAAAAAAAGGTAAGAACAATTGTATAATGTTTGTAAGTTCAAATTTTACTTAAGTTATTTCAATTCTTAAAACTTGTATATAGTTGATTGAAAACAATTATCAATGGACAATATCAAAATAATCAAGTTGTAGAAAGTTTAAACATAACATTTTATATAATTCTCGTGTTTCATAAAAATACATAATCATGATGGTTACGATTGAATGGTGTATATGGTTCAATCAACATCTAAAAATTAGAGACCAAAGAGCACAAGAATAGTAAATTAATTTTGTTCGTATCTTTTGACATGTAAATAAGTAAATGTTTGTGTAATACACCTTAAGAATAGTGTTTGTATAGTAAATCATTGGTCCGTGTCATTCTTCATGATCAAGCAATTAATTTTGATGATTCATATCTTTTTTAGCAATAAAATAAAAAGGCGCACCTAGGCATGCTTTGTGCTTCTTCAAAAAGCGCCAAAAAAGTGTGCCTAAAGCGCGCTTCATCAAATGAGCCTTTTTTATGGCCATGTGAAGCTCTCAAACCTTGGGGCTCCAAGCTTTGAGCTTTAAGCACTCTTATAACAACACTGGTTGTATTTGATATAACTCTATCACTTCTATTGCACAGAATCTCAATGTTGAGCTTTGAAGCAAATTTGTGACTAGTTTCACACAGAATGTTGCCAATGAATGAGTTCTAGCTCAAATGGTATCTGTCTCCCAAAAAAATACTTAGCAGGTGAACTCACTGCTTGTGTAACTTACCAATCAAAAGAGAAAATATAATTTGTTTTATATCTGAAAGTGCCTACAAAGGTGATTTTCTTCATTTGGACAACAGCATTGAGGAAAATTTTTAACTGTTGATAATTTGTGGAGGTGGCAAGTGGTTGTTGTGGATTGGTGTTGTATATGTAAGCAGAATGGGAAGCCATTGATCACTTACTCCTACATTGCCCTGTAGCTCGAGAGTTATGAAATATGATGTATTCATTATATGGGGTTCATTAGGTCATGCCACGTGGTGTAGTGGAGTTCTAGCTAGATGTTCAGGTAAGTTCAACAAACACTGAGCTGTGGTGATTTGGAGTATGATCCCTCATTGTCTAATGTGGGGTATTTGGAGGGAAAGAAATGCACGTACTTTTGAAGAGAATGAAAGATCAATT